>NW_027359504.1:70908-276748 GCF_012295235.1 Primulina huaijiensis | reverse complement strand
GTACCTCGATTCCAGTGCTACCTACTAAGTATGGCAAGTCGGCTGCCCATACCCTATCTTCTGATGACTTCTAGGACACTCCAAGCCCAAGTTGTTCTGACAGATTAGACGTCCTGTATCAATCATACTCGAGTGTGGTTCAATTCTCGAGATGGCCCGGGCAATTGATTACCCGGGTACTTATATGAGAGCTCGGGCGATGATTGCGCGGGAGACCGGGCTGTTCGAAGAATACTTGGGAAATATGTAGTGCTCGGGCTCTTGATGGTGTCCGGGTCATCAGCGATCCGGATCCTTATGGGGGTATCACCACTTCGTTGAAATGAATGAGCCGGGTAAGGAGCTCCAACGGGTCAAATCAATAATTTATAGTTTTTAGGGAATTTGAGTGAAGGTAATGGCTTCAATAGCACCTGCAAACAATGAAAGGAACTCGTGAATGGGCGCCGGAGGGGTATCCGGCGTGGCCACTCCGATGCTTAAGTCAGCAGGTTGAAGATGAACACAAGCAATATTTGGGAGAAAATATGTATAATGCTTAAGAGTTCAAAGATTTTAGCCTCCGTAAATGACATTAATACATGTTATTTATAGTAGAAGATGAGGCATGTACCTCGATTCCAGTGCTACCTACTGAGTATGGCAAGTCGGCTGCCCATACCCTATCTTCTGATGACTTCTAGGACACTCCAAGCCCAAGTTGTTCTGACAGATTAGACGTCTTGTATCAATCATACTCGAGTGTGGTTCAATTCTCGAGATGGCCCGGGCAATTGATAACCGGGTACTTATATGAGAGCTCGGGCGATGATTGCGCGGGAGACCGGGCTGTTCGAAGAATACTTGGGAAATATGTAGTGCTCGGGCTCTTGATGGTGTCCGGGTCATCAGCGACCCGGATCCTTATTGGGAAATATGTAGTGCGCGGGCTCTTGATGGTGTCCGGGTCATCAACGACCCGGATCCTTATGGGGGTATCACCAGTTGTCTTTTTGGGATCAAAGATAACGGTTTTTGTCTTTGAGTGTTTTTTTAAGGTCAACGACAACGGTTCTATGAACCGTTGTCTATTAGCGTGTTTTTTTGGACAACTTCAAACCGTTGTCGATTAGCGAGGTTTTTGCACAAACAACAACGGTTTGGAAAACGTTGCAATATTTAATCGTCGTTAACTTTAGCGACCGTTTGTAAAAACCGTCGCTAAATCAGCGACGGTTTTGAAATAATCGTCGCTAATCTTAGCGACCGTTTTAAAAAAAACTCGTCGCATGTTTAAATTAGCGACGCTTAAATAAAACTCGTCGCTAAAATTAGCGACATTATTTTAAAACCGTCGCTAATTTTAGCGACGGTTTAAATCCAAACCGTTGCCAAATAAAATAAATGCGACGGTTTAACCAAAACCCGTCGCAAACTGTATATAAATATCTCCATTTTCGATTCATTTTCCTCCACAACACTTCAAAACACTTAAAATTTTTCTTTTTTACACCATTTAATCACTTCACACAATACTTAAAATTTTTCTCACCACTTCATAACACTTAAAATTTTTCTCTCTTACACCATTTTATCATTTCACACAACACTTAAAATTTTTCTCTCTTACACAATTTTATCACTTTCACACAACACGTTAAATTTTTCTAACCACTTCATAACACTTAAAATTTTTCTCTTTTACACGATTTTACTACTTCCCAACACTTAAATTTTTTTTCTTTTACACTATTTTAGTTTTGATTATTAGTTTCTTTTAGATTTATTAAATTATTAAAAGTATTTTTTTTTTATTTTTCGAAACAAATTAGCGACGGAAATATTGATTACTCACCGTCGCTAAAATTAACGACGAACTTGATTGCTACCCGTCACTAATTTTAAATTAGCGACGGTTGACTAAACCGTCACTAATTTTAAATTAGCGACGGTTGACTAAACCGTCGCTAATTTAAACTATCGACGGTTTAAGTAACTGTCACACCCTTACTCTACACTTAGCATAATTACCATAATCAAAATAGGGTTTGACTAATATAACTGTAGTATGAAGCAAATCAAATAAGGGGCATCACTTTGAAGGTTTATAAAAATTTTGGCATGATATCCCAACATTCTTGTAAAAACCAAAAACTCAACTCAAGCATCAACATCAACACATATATATAATCGTATTCTTACGTACAAACATATTTTGTATCATCATACACCTAGACATAAGCATTGTAAAACTTGTTTCAAACCCTGACATATTTTCATACAATACATATGCGGAAGCTATACAATAAGAAGTCCCGGGTCTTGTCGAGGTAAGGCACGTCACAAACATCCATTGGCGAACCGGCATCCTACGTCTCTCCACTACCTGATCCTGTAATACGTGAGCTACGTGAGTTTATAAAACTCAATAAGTTGGCACTTGTATGTATCAATATGCATCAAAGGAACATACGTATCAAGTCGTGACAACAATGAATCTTTAAACCATGTCATATCATAGCATATATTCATGTTCTTTTTTGTACTTGAGCCTCATTAGTTGACCTGTACTACCATGCTTGCTTTATTATATAGCTACTACTGTGTTGGACGTCAGGGAGCAACCTTTGGCAACCCCACGCCCCATGAACATATATTGGCCAATAGCTTTGGTGGACTTAAAACCACCCATGATGTCAACAAGCTCTATATAATGTAAAATCAGTCCTTTTCTTTTCATGTTCATGTTCATGTTCATGACATAGCACCCATCTTCAATATTCATGAGTTCCTTTCATATTTAATACATAACAATGGAATATGGTGCTATGTTTTCATTAATAAACATACTAACAATGTACATATATCAATAATCAATGAGAAGTAGTTGAAATCATAATATTACTCATGTATTACTTCAAGAACATGCCAACTTACAGTCCAAGCGTACGAATACTTGTTTGGGACGATGTTTATCAGTCCTATGCTGTCAATAAACCAATAGTTCAGTTACTATTTCTATACAAGATGAAATTTACCCCTATACATGTAGAACAACTAAAGGAGAAGAAAACTTACACCCTTAGGAAGCTCTTGGGATGGAGAACTAAGTTCTAACCTCAAAATGATGAAAGGAATGAAGAAGGAAGCTTTTGGGAGAAAGAAATCTTGTTTCCCTCGAGTTCTTGCTGGTAAAATGGAGAAGAAATGGTTGGAATGGCTTAAAAATTCGATACTTATCTTTGTACAGACTGCCGGGCGCATATGAATTACAACATTCTTTTGACATTTGAATTACAAAAACATTTATCACAACTCTTGAGATGGATATCGACCCGACTTAGTCCATTAAAAAATATACCAAATTTGGTGTTATAAAGCAAGATGGTTCCAAGTGACAGTTGCATACCATACACGAGATTCATTAATATTAGTGCACGGACGCACGCGTTACGTAAAAAAATATCTAGATAGTAAGGTAAGATTTGAACAAAGATTCTATACGCTAAACTATATTTAACTTACATTAATCATATATTATAGAAAATATATATAAAATATATCTCCATTCATATTGATGTAGTCAAAAGGCCTAATATTACCCCAAATAAGAGGATCCGAGTAACCAGCTAATCAAATGAAGTAAAAATTAAAATTTAAAACTTTCCATAATAATTAAAAAAAAATAAAAATCAGTCACCTCGAAATTCCATTTCTAGGATGATGGTATCCTCGGACAACTGACACGTCACATGCTTGCGCTCGCCACATGACGTAATCACTCGGTTCTCCGATTTACACGTCACCCCATCAGCCGTCGCTAAAAATCCTTCTCACGAGAAATCGAAACGTGTCGAGCAACTTGCCACCGTTTTTAAATGCCAACTTGAAATTATCCAACAACTTTTCGGGTGGCCCCCACCGCATCTTTTTTTTCCTTTGTCCGGAGATTCTCTCATTAATTTCGCCGAACCCTAGTTTTGTTTTAGGTTGGGGATTTAATTAAAACTCTCATTTGCTGTAAGTAATAAATAGAATATTTAAGAGTTAAGACAATTAAGGAAGGATCCAAATCAAACTGAGTACGACTTGAGCAGTTGGCTCGAACCAATCGATCAAACAAAAGTTTGAGCTCATGATTTTACATGACTTGGGCCGAATCAAACTCACCCGAGTATCCAAACTTCGATTGAATCAACGGTTAGTTATTAACGTAGTTATAATTTTTTTTATTTATATTTAAGATTTAATATTCCATTAACAATAAAATTAAAGTTTGGATCGCAGTTATTCACAGATTTAAATTAAATCAGTGGTATCAAAATCCAACTTTAATACCTTTTTTTAATTAAAATTATTTAAATAAAATACAATTATTTTATACAAAAGATGTGTCAGAAAACTGAAGACGCACTTAGTGATGCAAGTTGAGCAACTTGCATAAATTAATTAATGTTTGTTGGTCAAGATGGGATTAATTAATAATCTTAATTAATTATTATCTGACTGTCCCAACAAAATGAAATCATATGTCCCCGACATGTATCGCTTTTGGCCTAATCCTTTTGACAATATTATAAATACTATATATATAGCCAGCATAAAACCAATATTGTAATAAAATTGAATTGATTTTTAAAAAACTCGATAAAGGATCCGGTCCGAAAATAGGATCATGTGTGCCCCGTTTCGATTAAATGGGTTTCTGTTATTTTAAACGTATACACCCCCACCGCCCACCCGCAATGAAGCAATTAAATTAGATCAAATAAAATCCACAATGTACACAAAATGCTCGGTTAAAATTACATTAATGCCATTAACAGTACGTGTCGAGTAAGTAAGGAACGCGAGTACCGCGTCATGTAAAACGTGGCAACGTCTTTTATCCTATAATCGCAAAATGCGCAACAGTTGAGGAAATGGAATCTCTATGCCACGTGTTCGTAACTGACTACGCCACGACATCTCATCTGTCGCAGAAATCAAGAAGAAATCGTCTGCTAAAAAATAAATTTTATTATAGTAAAATATTAAATTTGAAAATTATACAGATAACTTATATAAATTTTATACATTTTAAATATTTTTCTGGATGAGAGATAAGTCATTTAAATTATATGAAATTTGGAATGAATTTATAATATCTTTAAATTTTCTATATAAAATTCAATTAATAACTAAAAAAATTTATACATAATAAAAACACAAACACTCATATAAGACGATTATTTTATTTGGGTCAACAATAAAAAAATAGTATTTTTTAAGATAAAAATATTAATTTTTATTATAAATATGAACATGAGTGACCCGTCTCACGAATAAAGATGTGTGAGATCGAGTAACTAATAATTTGACACTATATGCATATATTTATTGATTCTACATTTTATTTAAGAGATTGCTTTAATCGTGTCATGAATTGATAAATTGAAATAGTTATTTTTAACTTTAATTATAATGAAATTTTAATAAAAATGAAATAATATAAAAATGTCAAATCTAATTATTCGTACCAAACTTTGTTTTATATCCTAAGCTCGATTATTTGGATTTTATAGAGAATTAATTTATTTTTTAAATTAACCAACAATAAATTCACTTTTCTTATGTTTTTTTAAAAAAATAATATTTTGTAGTTAAATCGGGATATGAGTTGGGGAGCGTGTAGAAAACAAATGAAGTTTGAAAGGACATTTGGAATGCAAGTGGGGACAGTTGTTGGTAAGTCATCCTCGAAAACTGGTTGTCTCAACCACGTGGAAGAACGCAACCTCATTCCTTCATCACGTGTCAATTTCACGCTACCATTTTTCATCCTTTTCAATCCTTCTTCATATCTGTTATTGGCTTTTTTTACCAACAATTATTTAATGACAAACTTTTTCATATTCAATGGCTTTTTATCCATTTCGGCTGATGTTTTCTGTGTCTGAGAAAACCCGGAAAAGATGCGAATTTGAGGGATTTTCCTCGCCTGATGATTGACATGTTCATTGGAAGATAGAAGAACTTTTGAAGTTTGCGGAGTTTTCTTGTTTTTTGGGGTTTTTTTCCGTGTTTTTTTCTGAGGGAAAGGAGTGCTCGTTTGAGTTTTACTTCCAAGATCGAGTTTTTTCACACCTGGTTTCCAAGGAATTTGATGATTTCGTGCTTTTTTTGTACGGGTAATTGAAAGGAGCTGAAGGGAACGGAGAAAACATGGATGGGTTTTCGAGAGATCTGTTAAAGAATGGATTCACGAGTCCTAATCTTTTTTCGAACGAGAATGTGAAGCTGGAAGAGGAAGAAAATGGGGAAGTAGAGCTGAGTTTGGGGCTTTCGATGAACGGCAGATTCGGAGTGGACCCCGCGAGGAAAAAGCTGAGGCGCGCTTCCTCTATATCAGATTTGGTTTTCGCAGTCGGCGTCGCTGATAATGGGAGCCGCCACAAAGGGCGTGTTGCGGCGCTTGAGTCCCACGCGCCGCTGGGGAGGACATGCTCCCTTCCCATTCCGACGGAGGAGTGGCGCCACCGGAAGGCGTTGGAGTCGACGAGGAGCATGGAGGCTAGAAAGAACAGAATGGAGAAGTTGAAGAATGTGAGAATGGTGAAAGATACAGATATTTCTGCGGAAGATGGTAATAATGGCAATGGATCGAATCATGCTGCGACTATGAAAGATAATGTTCGAATTATCGTTAATGGGAATCTTAATTTTGTCGAAAATGTGAAGCAAGCATCGCAAGGATCTATTGGATCACAAAGGAGTGGTTCCTCTGGTATTTCTTTTGATGGTCAGAGTCAACTCACAGAGGGTATACTTTCTTTCCTTTCTCACCTTTCAAGTTCGTCATTTTAGGCTATGGCTAGCCTTTGGGGAAAAAAAACCTTCTTTTATTACTTTTATGTAAGCATCTATCACCCCCAAAGTTGTCCTCGTACAGACCATGAATGAGTAATAATCTGTTGCTTCGAAGTTCCGTTCTGATAAAATCTACGATCTGATTATTTTCATGCTTCTTGAACTGTACTTTGCATTTGTAATCTGAATTGGTTTATCCATACGTTTGTCTGTACCACGATGTATATATATATTCGGCTTAATGAGATTGATGTTTTAACTATCTTTGTTTGTGGCATAAAATTTTGCATTGGTTTGGGATGAATATCAAGAATCTGTCTTTTTGTCTTAATTCTCTCATCTAGTTTTGGCACATGATCATGTGCTGCGACCATACATGAGATCTGGTGGTCTAACGTGTCTGGATGGATCCCAACCTGTCTCAATTGCTCTGCCCAATGAATATATTTGGCTCATCTTTTAGGCGAGAATGCGGAATCAATAATCTCGATGGTTGCTTCGATGCGTAATTGATAATCTAGAGTTGGAGTTGCGAAACGAAAGCTGAACAAGTGTGTTCTCATATATTTGACAGGACCAAAACAATTGGCTGAGGTGAAGAGCTCTTCCGGCAGTAAATCTGTGCAAGAACGAAATGAACAAAAAGCTACCATCGAAGCTGCTGTAATGGAAGCGAAAGGACCAAACATATCTCATAAGAATGCAATGCTTGATATGCCCTTTGTTTCCACAAAGGCATACGGACCAAATGGTACAAAAGTAGATGGATTCTTGTACAGATACAAGAAGGGAGAGGAAGTTAAAATCGTCTGTGTTTGCCATGGTATGTTTCTTTCACCATCTGAGTTCGTCAAGCATGGTGGTGGCGGTGATGTGGAGCACCCGTTGAAGCATATAGTTGTGAATCCTTCTCCTCTCTTGTAATTGGACCTTTCTTTATTCATCTTTTGTTGTCGCAACACCCTTAACAGAAGGGATTTCTTTAAATTCTAATTTTATAGATTTAGGATATAATCTTGACATTGTGTTTGACGTCTACTTATGAAACATCATGTTTCTGGAGAAACAAATGAAACATCAGAAACTTGAATGCCATTGTGTAGTCTTCATGTAGGTAGTGTTTTATCTCTTATTTTTCTGTATAACTTCATTCCATTTTCAGTTTATAATTTTTTTAAAGATTATTTTTATACCATAAAATTTTTACCAAATTTTCGATGTATTTAAAAGGGAGTGAAAAGGTATGAACTTTGGTCGATGTTTCTTGAAAAATACAATGCTGCCCCTTCCTAGAAATTATTAATTGAATGTCTTCCTGTTGTATTAAAATTTATTGTTATGGTAACGGTGTAATTTAAATTTTTGTGTTAAAAATTATAGTCGATGATAACGACGTTTAAATTGTGTCGGACCTTGTTTTTGACAAATTTGGCGACAGCCTTGATTGTTGTTACCAAAGAGTTAAAGTTCTTTCCGTCTAGTAGTCTGGTTTGCCCTCGGCGGAGTTCTAGTCCTATACTGTGTCATAAATCTTTTAAAGAAAAGATAGATAATCAGGTTTAAGACTTGAAATCTGTCTTTTACATAACAGTGGAAAAAACTATTCTTTGTAAGCTAGACTCCTTTGTTTTCAATAAGGTGAATTCATTAAAAGCTAAACTTAACAGCACCGAGGCCAACAAAAGACGTAAGAAAACCATCTTGTTTCTGATGCTTTTGGGGTCGTTGCGTTGGGACCATGTGACTGCGTTTGAGGTTTCTCTTGCTTCTCCGTTATAACTTTCAACGACCTCGACTTCAACGACGTGGATTTCCCACTCTCACTCGCGAATCTGAGAAATTAACAGAAAAAATATGGGTTTCACATCCAGTTTCAGTTTCTTGAAAATCTGATGCAGAAAAGTAAGCTACGGAAGCTCTTTTTTCGCATTTTATCAGCTAAGAAATGAAGAAACATAATTCAAGAGAAATAGTCTTACACAGGAAATGCAAAAGAGCTGCCGCTGTGTCCACTCTCGTCAGAAAGGCGAGGCAGGCTCGGAGAGGTGGCCGCAGCAGAAGGACGAACTTCTTCAACTGGAGCTGCTGTTTCCTTCCCGTTATTTTCAACATTTGCACCAGCGGGAACCTTTGGAACCTTATCCGAGTCTTCTTTTACAAGTACTTTGGAGACCTTAGCAGATTTTACATCGTTTTCTTCATGTGCTGGTACTTCCATAACCGGGGGAAGGCTAAAATCACTAGTTTTATGTTCAGAAGCAAGATTGGAGGATGAATTGTTGTTCCATTCTTCAAGCCAAGGCGGAAGTTCTCCGGATTTACCAAAAAGAATGCCATTATCTCTGGAGAAACTGTTGTTCCCCATGTGAATACTGAATAAGGACTCATTCGAGGCAACACTCCATTCCGTGGGAGTTGTAGGTTTTGTCGAAAAAATATGAGATGGAATGCGATTTGGATCATAATTAGCTGGCTGCCCCATTGTTTGAATTGGAGGAGACTTCATTTGCCAAGAACCTACCAAGTTCGGCTGAGACATACTATGAGTACTAGTGTCTGGTGAAGAAATGAATTCTGGCGAAGACGAGAAGTTCCCATCTGATTTGGATTTTGTTGATATATCATCAAGAATGCCCTTTTCACCAGTATTGAATTCAAGTGACGGTGAAGAAGAAGAAGAAGCAGCAGCAGGAGGAGGAGGAGAACACGGAGAGGAAACCTCATTATTCTTTCCTAGGACTGGTTTTCCTTCATCATGCTTAATCTCGGAGTCTTTCTTTCCATGGTCATTGCTTACTTTTACATGCTCAGATTCCATTGTAACACTGCATGCATAGTGAAGTAAAATTCGATTTTTAGTGATACTACGAAAACGAGGCGTTCTGCCAACGTATACGAGCTCAAATATGTAGCTGTTGCAGAAAAAAGAACAGAGGCTCCAAATTCAAACAAAAAATCCGACCTTAGAAACCAATAAACATTGAATATACCATGAAGAGAGCTATGCATATACACACACACATACATACAAAAAAATGATAAGATAATGGCTCGGCAAGAGATTTAAAAGGAAAACGCAAGAAATTGAATCGAAACCCATTCAGGATCCGGAGAACATTGTCATTAGAAGAATGGCAACTAATGGGTTTTCTTGATGATCAAGTCGCAAAAATCATAATGTGATTATTTTCATCTGAGTTGTGTTTTCTTGATAATTAAGATGCTTATTCTTGGTAATCAAGATATGAGCTATATTCCCTAATGATTGATCATTTCCCATTTGAAAAACTCAATTAACAATACCTGAATCATGAAAATGCGAATCAAGATTCCATATCCACCTTTCTAGTTTAATTATTCCCTCCAGCCAATTATATTTTGGGAAGACCAATTCACCATTAAAAAAACCTTGAACAAAACCCACAAAAGTGCAGATCAAGATCAAATATTGCAGCGATCCCCTGATGATCAGAAAACTTGATGAAATTTTTTGGGAAACGAAATACCAAAACGAACGGTTGGTTTTAGGGTTTATTGTTGGAAGGATCGTCCTTTCTTGAAAAGGAAGGCAAAGCTTAGATTTCGGACATTCTGATAGATTTATATCTTTCTCGACCAATTACGGTTTGGCGCGGGAATGTTAGCTGCTTACCAAGGGCTCAATAGGCTTTTCACTTATTACTCGGATTTTATACAGATAAAATTGCAGTTTTGATTAATAATTTGTCTCATTTTGGTTCTCCTCGTTGAATTCTAGTATTAATAATTAATCATCCTTTCTGTTTTTTTGGTCATTAATGCGACTTCGACACGTTCATATGACACTAATATATATAGTGTAACTTCTAACGAAAAAATTACTAAAATTGTAAAGATACATGACTTGATTTTAAATTTGACAACGAAGAAAAACAACATCGCACATTGATAAATACATAATACAAAAATTCATATTTTTCCTATAAAAAAAACAAGTATACTGCACTATATTGAGAGAAATGTGTATTTATATCGCGGAAATCGGAATCTCTCAGCCAAACAAATATTTTACATATTGGTGTATACAAATATCTATTAAATTAAATTGTGAAAAATAGTTTACACTTTTACAAAGCTGTGAAACTTGATATGTATTATCTAAATATTTGGGACTTGAACCCACACGTTGAAATAATAAAAGGATGTATAATTAATGGATAAATAGAAATATATGCATTGCATAATGAAGTATAACTAAAAATTATTGTAGAACGCTAATGACATATAAATTTCCTCTATATATGTAGTAATTGTGATATATTTGAGATTAAGTCTTTCCAACCAGATCAAATGCATTGATCCAAACACAATTTTGTTGTATTTACTACTTCCTTATTTTTAACATTTAAAAATTCCAAATGTTTTTCATGACAGATGATCATTTTAAATTTGAATTATAGAAAAATAAATTTATATCTTTTGAATGACCATTTATTAATTTTAAGACACCTTATTTGACATAAGAGTTTGAACTCCTGTGAGACGATTCAATTTTGTAACATAAATTTTCAACCCGGTTTAATGCATGAAAAAACATTATTATTTTTGTTTAATTTTTTTTTTCCATTTTAAATATGAATCATGGGTTGAGACCTTTGACAAACTCATTTAAATATACCACAACTTTTTAGCTTGTCCATTTGGTTTAGTTATTGAGCTTAGTGTTTTTTTTAGATCGAGCACGCATAGAAAAATTGAATTTCATATTCTTGATTAATACACTTCCAAAGTCCAACCAAAATCAAGAACCATTGACTAATCAAAATCAACACTTTTCGATCTTCAAAAAAAAAAAAAAAACAATTAAAAAATCAACACTTTTCAAGCTGGAATCGACTCGTTTCCATGAGTTTCAATGCTTCAATCTGCACATATATCCAAATCACATACACAAGCTGTAATCAGTTATCCATTGGGGTCATCAAACGTTCAAGAATCTCAAATGTGATCAGAATTCACACCTTAGGCTGATTAGTAGGTGGCAGGAGCTTCCGGCCAGTTTTAGTTCTAGCAAGAATTCCTCTCGTAACTGGGGATATCATCTGATCTGTAGGACTTTTGTACCTACGGAACCGAAACCGATCAAATCCCAGTAATGTAATATGCATAAAATTTGACAAAAACATTAATGTTGAAATCCTGCAAGATTAATCTTGTACCTTTCCGGGTATTTGAATGCCTTGGGGACTTTCAGCAGATCCGGCGTGCCGGTTCTGCGGCCAGTACTACAGATGGGACTTTGAGATTTTGGACTTCCAGTTTGGTTCCGAGGGGGCGGAGTATTTTGATCAGAAGTTCTGTCTCCGGCGGGGGATTTTGTAGGGGTTTGGGGTATTTTTTCCNGGTTTTTTTTTTTTTTTTTTTTTGTGTCAGAGAAGTTAGAATTTTGTGAAGATTTGAAGTGGGATTTAATAGAAAGTTGGATTGGGAAGGGATTTGATTTTATTATGTAAATTGAGTTGCCAAAGGTGACCGTTTGGGGAGGATGAATGGATGATGATGGTGCTCATGGATTCCAACGGTCTAATTCTTTGGTGTCAAAAGTCAAATAAAGAACGAAGGTCATGCCAAACACAACGGATTTATCTCCATCTTATTCAATCCCCTGTCATAGCACAATAATTTCAGTGAAATATCAGTTTTCCCCGTATTGTTCCGACATTTTTCCGATTCAGTCCATCGTCTTTCTTGTGTACTAAAATAGTCTCTAATGTTTGATAAATTGACCAAAATACGTTCATGGTATTTCTGTTTTATACGATGCATATTGTCCTTTGAAATGCAGGTTCAATATCAACCCATTTCACTTATTTAATTATATATGTTACAATAATAATACTAATAATAATAAAAAGTGGTAGTTAAAATACGTAATTTGGTTCAACCCTCCTCAAAACCTCTTGTTATTTGGCTCAACGGAGGTAAATTTTAAATAAATTATTTGATCTTTTTTTAAAAAAAAAAAATTAGTTTCTGCATATAGAACCTAGCTTCATGCATGATTCGACTGTCCCTTGAGTGATAAAATAATATAAATTATATTTGAATAATTTGAACACAAAATGTTTCTAAAATATACTAATCTAAGCTTATATATGTATATACGAATATGGCGTCAACAAGTGACATCCTTCGATTATTACCAACATGCGACTGATCTAATCTAACCACAGTTACGTAGGGTACCCTTGGTATGTCGACAAACAGGTGAGTCGAGTACCAAATAACATCCAATTCTCTAAGCAACTAAATAAGGAATTTAATTTTATACATATATTCAATCACAATGCGTTTCAGCTAGTTTCAGAGCATCTCGCTTTTATATTTGATGTAGAAATTACGTTATTTCAGTATCAAATTTGAAGTTAGATAGAGCTTATTGTTGCAAACTGAATCATCACTCATTGTAAAAATCCAAAAAACAAAGAACAACACAATTGTTTAAATCCTGTATTTTAAAAAATCAGATATAAAACTCATTACAAATTTGGATAAAATGTGCTTAAAAAATATATAGGTTGGAGGATGGAGCGAGGTGTACAAAGGGTTGACATTTGCAACAGTTAGAGGGGCAGGTCACGAAGTACCACTCTTCAAGCCCAAAGCTGCACTTCAGCTCTTCAGAATAATATATAAGGCTTATTTTTTTGTTGACCCTTGTAAGTAAAAACAGAAAAGGAAAAATCACTAAAAAAGATAAATCATTATCTAGTACAGACTTCGATTTCCCCCTACCCCTCAGAGTCAGAGATAATCGGGAAAGGGGGTAGGGAGCTTGGCTAGGGGTTATCGAAAAAAAATTCTTTCTTTTTTCATCATTTCTACGAGAGGATCCCCTACCCAAGTCATGAATTTATCTTCTTTATTTATTATTTGCTTTCTCTTTCTCTGGCAAAAATTGCCTATCTTACTTATAATTAGCGAACATGAGATAAATTTAAATTTAAATTTTGCACCGGGCATTTGCGACGTCACACTTGAAAAAAGAAACTAAAAATTAGATTTCACTGCTTCGTTTCGACGTTATATTTTAGTAGTTCACGTCGTGTTTTCTCCCGATGTTTTTTCTTTTGTTTCGAGTATTTGTCTTAGTTTAAAGCCATGTGGTCTATGGATTTCGATTACATTTACTTGGATTTCGAAAAAAAAAGTTATTTATTATTATTGTTTTTAATGAAACTGTTTTTCTTTATTTATGGTTTTCGGAGACTTTTAATTCAACACGAGAACTTAGGAGTATTGAAATTGAATTATCATTTCTCAACTTTTATCCTTGAATTTTCCAAAGAAAATGCCAAAAGGAAAGTGCGCATCAAGTTTCGCTGTAAATAGTGGGTCAAGTTGGCAAAGTAGTAATTAAAATCGACAAAGTAAATTTATTAAATTTCATGTCTTCGTATTTTTTTTTAATGTAATTCCTCGCGTTATTTCATTTTATTGAGCGCTTCAATTTTTATTATTTACGTATTTTATTATGTTATTTTTTTGGTCAAAATTAGATTTATTGTTCATATATTTTTGTTTCGTGTACTTAATACCTGCAAGGAATTTAATAAGAGATCCGTACCTTAAATGTTTCATTAGCTTTCGACCAGATGTCGATGGGTCGCTGGTTAATGACTATTTAGAGTCGTGTGAGTAATTGTTCCATTAAACTCAGTTTTCGCCATTTTGTTTTTTTTTAAAGAAATAAAGCTTTGATTCATCCCTTATATACACGGGATTTAGTCGTTAAGATATATTTTGGTACACATGATAAGATAAACATGTGATATATAATATAAAGATAAGTTAAGGATAAATAAGATGCATGATATTATATTTAATGTTTGGAATGATTGTAATAAGTGTGATTAAATTTATATATTAGATTGTAATGACAAAATTAACCTTAGCATAATAAATTTTATAATTTCAAAGTTGTTGCTTGAGTTCATATTTCTTATCTGTTCATGCGCCAACATTGTTTGCATGATTTATTTATTTATACCTAATTTTATATATTATATAATATGATAATTGAGCTCTTGATTTTGTGAGTCAAGTCAAATATCAATTTTTAAGGTTAATCGAATGATACTAATAATTTTATTGATATTTATAAAAATCATTTATATAATTATTTCGAGTTGATTTATATAATTATCATATTATATAATATATAAAAATAAATAAAAATATTTATTTGATTTTAATTTCTACCTATTAGTAGAGATTTATAAAAATCATTTATATAATTATCATCTAGTGATACTAATTTAGAACTTGATCATATATAAGATTTTTATATATTGAGGGCAATTAAGTCATTTGTGGTGTTTTTATCATTAAATTAAAATTATCACATCTAATAGAAGGGACATTTTATCCATCTAAAAAATTATTTATCATGAGCTTTTTAAAATAGTACAAAACGTGGGATAATGATAATTATTTATCAATATCTCCCTTATCCTACCGAACTATGCCTAAAGGAAGTCTTTGTCTCATTGAGAAACTGAGATAAAAGAGGCTATACAGAAGACAATGTCCATACCTGACGGGCACGTTTACAACACCAAAGCGCAACATATATGTAAAAATTTGAGACTAATGCATACATCGGAGAGTAATCTCAGCTCTGATAATTAAATACAAATATATAGTCATATCATAAAGTATAATAAATAAAGAAAAACACCAATTCGGTTAGGAATGGGGATTACGAGGAGGAGCACTTTATCTCAAATCATTAATGCAGAAATCAACATGTGTTGGTAAAAAAGTGGATAAAACAAGACTAGTTAAATACTTCTTGCACTTTAGTAATCAATCAGATGTTTGTCAAAAATTTTGAAAAATTATTACTTTTTTTTTTGTCTCGTTTTTTGTTTTAACATGAGCTCGATGGAAAAACAAAATCGTAACTTTTTACTTATTTTTTGCTTCAACAACAAAAGTCATCGACAGAGAAGAAACACAACGTGTGTCCACACATGAGTCGTGGTAAAATATGGAAGTTTCCGAAGTCAATGGCAGATTTTCATCTTCTGCAACTTTAACTAAACCAAGCGCTTTAATGCACTATGCATCTGTGTTATGGGTAATTTTTTAATGGAAATTGGAATTTGACTGTTTTCTTGAGTATTTTCCACGAAGACCGGAGACTGGTCATAAGTGAAAAGGCCAACATCCAGCAGCCACGAAGCACTTCGAAGAAATTTCTAATTCGGGTAGCAAGAAATCGGCTTTTTTTCTTCGGAATTCAGTTGCCAAGATTCATTTTTCGAAATCAAAGCACCTTTTCCTATCACTGTTCCGTAATGGGTCAGTCATAATTTTCTCTTCTCTGTTGTTTTGCTTCCCTTAGGTCATATCCACTCAAGGTACACACTTTTCGTGCGTGTTTTTATCCGGTTTTGAAGATCTTTTGAAAGATTTGTGAACCCAGAAAACTGTGGGGTTTCTGTGCTTTCACGAGGATTGCTACTTTAATAGATTGAATCAAAGTAGTAAATCTTCATGGTTTTTGCCTTGTGGATGGTTTTTGTTATTGGGTCGCCGAATTGAGCTGGTTTCTCTATCTCTGCATTCTGTACAAAATTACTGGAAAATCTTGGATTTTGGCCATTTGGAAATACGTTGTTATTTGTAGACATCATAATTACTGGTGGTATCTTTTGGGATTTGTTAAGCTTGGGGTTATGGGGGATAGTTTAGATACGGTACCGGTGATGGAAACAGAAGAAGACTTTATTGCTGCAGTACAGCAAATCTTGAAAGCAGTTGAATTAAAGAAGGATTGGACGGACGAAGCTAGGAGGATCTTGGCAAATTTAGGCTCCCAGTTGTGTAATATAAGTAGAATCCATCAAAGCGACGATGAAAAACTGAAGGAGGAAGAGGGTCTTAATGACCTTGAGCAGCAGCTCAATAAAATCCAAGATATAATCATGAATTGGGAGAAGGAGCAATCTATGATATGGGATTTTGGACCTGAAGCAGCTTATGAGTATTTGAAAGCTGTTGATGAAGTTCGAAAGTTGATTGAAATATTGGAGGATAACAGTTTAAATAACAGCAGCGCCGACTTGGCTTGTCTGCGTAGGGCTCATGATATTCTTCAGACAGCAATGGCTAGGCTAGAAGAAGAGTTCAAGATCTTACTGATTCAAAATATGCAGCCTTTCGAGCCAGAGCATTTGTCTTTTCGTTCTAATGAGGAGGATATCATCGATGCAGGCTCTGTTATTTCCTCCGGGGATGATTCGGTTGAGGATTTAGTCCAAAGAGAGAGCATGGGTCGTGCCTCGGAAGATCACATAATTGAACTGGTGCATCCGGATGTGATTCCGGACCTAAAAAGTATTGTTCATTTGATGTATGATTCGGACTATGGTAGGGAATGCTCACAAGCGTTTATTAATGTTCAAAAAGACGCTCTGGATGACTGCCTTTCCATCCTTGAAGTGGAAAAATTTAGCATTGAAGATGTGCTGAAAATGGATTGGAATGGATTGAACTCGAAAATCAGGAGATGGATCCGAGCCATGAAAATCTTTGCGCGGGTTTATCTTGCTAGTGTAAAGTTACTGACTGATCAGATTTTTGGAGAGCTCGAATCTGTTAGTTCAGTTTGCTTTGCCGAGTCAGCAAAAACAGCCATTCTGCAGCTCCTGAATTTTGGTGAAGCCATAGCCATCGGACCCCATCAACCTGAAAAGTTGATGCGGGTTCTTGACATGTACGAGGTTCTTGCGGATCTCATTCCAGATATTGCATCTTTGTACTCTGATGAAGCTGGATCATGTGTTAGAACCGAATGCGAAGATGTGCTGCAGAGATTGGGGGGTTGTGCGAAGGCAACCTTTATCGAGTTTGATAAAGTTGTTGCCTCAAATCCTTCAACTAACGCCCTTTCTGGCGGTGCAGTTCACCCCCTTACTAGATACGTGTTGAATTACGTCAAGAATCTTACAGATTACAGCAAGACACTCGATGTCATATTGCAGGACGGAGAAAAAGATCCTGCCTCATTTTCACCTGACTCGAGCCCAGTCAGTGAGGAGGAGAAGAATGTCAATGGGAGCTCCCAGCCTTCTCCTATGGTCTTACATTTCAGATCCCTCATCTCGAATCTTGAATCCAACCTCGACGAAAAATCCAAGTTATACAAAGACGAGGCATTGCAGCACCTTTTCTTGACGAATAACATACACTATATCACCAAGAATGTCAAGGAATCCGAACTCAGAACAGTCCTAGGCGACGAGTGGATTCGAAGGCATAACTGGAGATTCCAACAACACGCAATGAATTACGAGAGAGCTACTTGGAGCTCGATCCTCACCTTGTTAAGAGACGACGGGATCCAACATCCCGGTTCTCATTCTATTTCGAGGACCCTTCTTAAGGAGAAGCTGCAGAACTTTTATCTCGCCTTTGAGGAGGTTTACAAGAGCCAAACAGAGTGGTCTGTCCGGGATCTCCAGCTTAGAGAAGATCTGCGTATCTCGTCCCTCAGAGTAATCCAGGCTTATCGGACTTTCGTAGGAAGACATATCAATCATATCAGCGAAAAGCACATCAAATACACCGCTGATGATTTGGAGAATCACCTCTCGCATCTTTTTGAGGGATCCCAAAAATCATTACATGGTGGCCACAAGAAGTCTTAGAGATGGTGTTGGAATAGATTATTCATGAAATTGCTATTTAAAGATTCTTCCGGCTCCATGCATGTTTTTTTGAACCATTATATTGTAATTGATATACGATTTCCATTTCTCACCACTGGTTTTAGTTTTACCGGCTAGCAATACAATTTTTGTCCCATCTGGAGCAAAAGGAAATAGCTTTCTTCATTTTTGTTTGGGAAGCAACAGTCAGAATTATTTAATAATAATATAATGGTAAGATATATATTTATTGCAAATGAGAAAAAACTAACATAAAATTTGATAGATTGCATGAAAAAGTTGTAATTAATAAATTATACGATGCAGAAAAGAATTAATTTGGAGGATAAAATTCATTAATAATTAAAAAACTTAATATTTTAAATTAATAAGAAGAGAAAATAGGTGATTTTTTTTAGAGCTGTGGAGAAGTTTTATTATAATTAGGCTCTTAAGTTGTCGACCTTTTTTAGCTCTGCGAAGTAGAGAATGTTCGTGCCCATGAAACTTCATAGATACTTCAAAGAAGATGCAACTGAAAATTCCTTTTTCTCCCACTCAAAAAAAAAAACCAAAGAAAATTCCTTTTTCTTGCTTCCAAAAGCCCTTCATGCTGCTAAATGCTAATTTAATCCACTATTTTGTTCAGTATTCGAGCTGTTTTTTTTCTTCTTTTTTTTCTTCCTTCTTTCGACGGATACGATGAACTCAATCTTTCGTACAAAACATCCTACACCATTGATAAGTTATATAATGTTCGAGAAAAATAAAGTTAATTTTCTGGGATCAAGAAAATAAAAAATTGAAAGAAGCCAAATAGCCAGACTATCCATGTTTCTACGATAATGCATACACGAAGACTTTATGGAGACGAAGAATTATCTACATGAGTTCACCATAGATTGGTATAAAATCTCGTGTGGCTGCTCGAATCCTCTCAAGACACAAATTCTTGAGCTACGAATCATGTATTTAAAATTACCAGATTTTATAATAATTTTCTTGCTTGTGATACCCCTCCGTATCAGCAACATTCCTGCCCATCATCATCTCCTGCATGCAGATATTGCCATTTCTTGCGGTCACGGGCGGAGCCAGTTCAGGAGAATGATAAAGTGGCATAGAAATGAATTCGTAAAGATACAGCATCAACCGAAACAAGTGTGCTGTTTATGGTATGATGATCGTGCAAAAGAAAGTAAAATCAAACCGAGGCATGTAGCATATACAGTTTTCTTAAAACAAATTTGCCCCTCAGTATATGCTTCGAGGTTCCAGTAGACGTCTGTTTCCCAGGATACGACAGGCAGACTAACAGTGATGTCGCACAAATCACTATGTTAGCGAACAAAGCAGCACCTGAACTTTATCAGTGGACGTAGTAGGAGCAGAGGCGCAGGAGACAAGAAGCAGCAAAACACAGAGATGTAGGAGTAAGTGGATTTCGGTTCAAAAACATAAATACCAGAAGCAGCAGGAGACAAGAAGCAGCAAATTGCTATTTAAAGATTCTTCCGGCTCCATCCAAGATCAGGCATCAACATCCGGTTTCTCTTATTGGTTACTACAACAATGATGAAGAGAGGATATTGGTTTACCAGTACATGACCCGAGGAACACTCGCTGATCATCTCTATTAGATAATGAGAAATGAGAAGTCAAATCCAATATCATGGGAAACACGACTCAATATTGTGATCGGTGCTGCTAGATGATTATACTACCTTCATTTTACTGGATGATAATTGGGTTGCCAAGAGTTCAGAGTTTGGATTATCCAAAATAGGTCCAGCAACTGATTCATTCTTCCGCATTAGTACTGAAGTCGAGGCACATTTGGGTAATTTGATCCAGTGTACTTCGCAACACATAAATTGACCAAAAAATCTGATGTGTTTGCTTTTGGAGTGGTGTTGTTCGAGGTGCTATCGGGAAGACCTGTTTAAATAAGAGACTTGAGGAAGAGTAGCAGTGCCTAGCGGCATGGGCCCGATATTGCATCTGAGAGGAAAAAGTGGACCAACTTGTAGACCAAAACCTGAAGGTTACACCCCCTTGTTTGAAGTTCTTTGTCAGGGTTGCTGGTAGATGCCTACATACTCAACCGCGGGGAAGGCCAACAATGGTTAATGTGGTGAAGGGACTTGAGCTAGCGCTGACATTACAACAGAACCAAGATCCAGGGGAGCAGCTTGAGGAAGATGAGAATACTGGAAGAATATTTAGTGATCAAAGCGAGGGGAGTATTGGCAAGAAGTGTCTGCCGTTGTGGTTTATTAAACAAGGGCCGAAATATACTAGAATTCTAAGGGAGAAAAGATGAGTTGGTGTTGAAGTTGGGTTTGAGTATTGTAAAAGAAGAAACACCAAGAAAGATGTTATTCATTTAACATAAGTGGAGCACCGATGAAATTGTGAGTTGATACAAAAGCTTCAAGTGTCCACTATCATTTCTTGAGGAGAATTTGTATATACATAACACAAGAGAGTTGACAATTTAATTTGGAGAAATTATTATCAAGAAAATGAGTTAAAACCTTTAAATGATATTAAAAAACCTTAATCTCATGAAAGTTAAACTAACAATCCAATTTGTAAACATGTTTTCTTCGGCTGCTAGGGATAATCAAATGGTATTTTATAGACCAAGGGTGGAGGAAACGTGGGTAGTGGTCAGGAATTTGGTAAGTCATTGCTAATTTTAATTATGATATAAAGGCTGCTTTGAAAACTAATCGATAATTATATTAGAGGAATTACTATAATAATTGAAATGAATTTATGAAATTCGGTTACAACGTTAAAATTCTAGTAATTGCAAATTAATGAAAACTCATTAACCTATACTGACTATAGCACGAGATTAAACTCATTTTCATTTCAAATAGCATAGTCCCACAAAAGGTTAGTTAATAAAACATATGATTTTGCTTTGAATTGAATGACAAACCTGACTGCTGCTCAAGCAAAGATTTGCAGGGTGGTCTGCAGGGAATTCAAGAACTCTCAAAACGTTCCCATCAGAGCATGTAAATTGAAAAATGATACAAAATTCTAATAATTTGTCTAAGCTTTGTGATGCCCTGATGAAGCGATAAGCACCGCGACCGCTGCAATAAACATAAATAACATGCTCCCTAACAACACGTTGGTTCTTGGGGATGATCTTCGATACTCTCGAAAGAATACCATACCCCAAAATGTGCTCCCGAGTGGAAGAGCCTGCATTTAGTTTTCATATTGATTTTAAATTATTTGTAACAAGAAAAATATCATAATAATGATAAAATCGCAATACATGTGATTCATTAATATCAATTATATAATGGGGAAAAAATATTAAAAACAAATATATGGCTTCGCTTACTGAACACAATCAGCTGCGGCTTGGCCTCCAATGTACTGCAGCCCACTGCCAAGCCCACACAAGAAACCGGCAAAGAACGCCAAGTTTCTTCCATCCAACCTTTAAGGTACAACTTTAAAGAAGATTTTGGCAAGTTGAGAATAGGGTGGCACAAAAACATTACATTTAGGACTATAGCAACGACAAAAAATGACAGTGAGAAGTAGAAGAATGCCCTGAAAATAACCTGATGCGGCACTAGTGTTTCATCATGTGTAATTGATAATTGGTTGCCAAGTTCTAAACCAATAACGATTGCATCAGATCATGATATATTTAAGATGTGTAATCATAAAAAGTATACTTAGGAAAACAAGAAATATGCATCAACCTTAATTGCTCTATGATTCCGTGGCTTGATGAGAAAAACTGCTGATCCAGCTCTTGTTTTGTCGTCTCTGGTACATCTATTTTCTGACTTCTTTATGCTATCAGGGCAGAAACAGGAAATGGGACAATTTAGTGTCCACGGACTACTAGCTTAGTAAATTGTAGAAATAAGGAACTCTAATGAAACCTGAATGTGTGGCTCTATAATGATCAGATTCCACGTTTGGCCAAGTATATATACTTGTCATGAGAATGTTGCATTCTTGGATATACAAACGAGTGCACGTTTGTATAACTAATTTTTGTGGTTGTGACATGTTAAAGAAATTGTACGTTGCATCATCTTTGCAAAAATTTGGCAAGGTTCCGAGTTTTGCTGTATTGTCAGCTGTATTCGAAGAATGAAAAACAGCTCCAAGGCAAACTGCAATAAGGAAACATCCAACTCCTGGGAAGAGGATTTCTGCTCTGTTAATCCGATCATCAAGAAAATAGTTCACCGTTGTCCTGTTGAGTTTATACATTACTTTAACAGTGTTCTCATGTTGCAAATGTAGAAAAGTTCAATTGCTATATCTTTGAACAAAAGAAAGCTACCTAAAACAACTGCAATACTGGATGTGATCACCTCAGTCACTGAAAGACCAACAAATGCCCAAGCACATTGCGTTGACAGATTCCCCAGGCTAAGAAAGACCCCTCCAGCCATGGCAATCAAGACAGAAGGCCAATTATTCTGCAATTACGCCACATCAATAAAAAAAGTTTGTATAAAATAAAGAATAAAATGCATTTTATCCTGGCAGTTCGCGAATAAGTTTGATGAATTGGAAGTGACGCATATACTACTTCTTTAACAGCATTTTCACCCCCAAAAAATCAAACAAATCAAGGAAACAGATACATGTATTTAGAAAGTGAGGCAATAACCCATCTTCTTTCTTTCTTTTTTTATTCATGTTATTATGGCCTGAGATGTAACCGAGAAAGATGAGAAAGCAAATTGGGCATGTGGGGCTTGGCCTCACCAATCTGACCAAGTGCGAAAGCATAATAACAGCGGTCAAGAAATTTGTGAAAGCCGCAGCATTTTGGAGTGTGTCAAGCAAACAAAAAGACAGAAAAAAATGAAAATTAAGGGGCATTCCGAGAATTGAACTCGGGACCTCTCGCACCCTAAGCGAGAATCATACCACTAGACCAAATGCCCATGTTTAACACATGGGTGTAGATTTTTTTTATTACTCATAACAATAACTACTCTCGATTTTTGTTCATTTTAATTTTTTTGGGAAATAAATAAAAATAAAGATAACATATTAATATTAAAATAAAATAATAGATAGATGAACTGGTTATCTTATCCTGCTGAAGGTTGAAATTACCTCCGCATTCTTTCGACTTCTGCTTCGCTTCTTTCTCAGGTACACTTCTGGCTGTCGCCTATACATTTATATTTAACATTTACCTTTACTTGCCTCAATTTGTAGTCCTCCTTGTATTACGGACGGTTGTGAATTTGGAAACACTCACTTGAATGTTGTTCTGAAATTACAACTATTTGTGTTTTGGAATCATATTTGTTTGTTGTAAACTGGAATGTTACGCCTGGAATCTTTATGTGAAGAGAAGCGAAAGTGTGTGATGATATTTTAGAGATATAGTTTAAATTCTGTTGGTCTTTTGAAGCTGGACAGCAATCAATTGGGATCCGTTTGAGCAATGGCATCTCCGGTTGGCGCTTCTGTGCAGTCCAGGTGACCATGCTTGTTAAAAAATGCAAAATTTTGTTTTTGTGATCAAGGGGGTTAGACCGGAAAGTGAAAAAATAATAATTATGAAGATTTTATGTTGAATTTTTCGTTAAATGTAAGTTTTGCCGAAAGTTTACGAGTCTGCAATTTGAGGGTGTTTTTCTGCTAAATGCATTGTATCATTTCACTTCAAATCAGTTCCCTAAGGTGCCCTTTTCTCGGGGAGGCAAATAGAATCCCTGTTTCTGGGATTTCTGTTTCTCGAGTTCTGGTTGTTAGAAAGACTCTCGAATGCAAGGAATCGAGAATCGGAAAGCAGCCGATTGTGGTGCCTTCTAATGTAAATCTCACGATGGAAGGCCAAGATTTGAAAGTAAACGGTCCTTTGGGGGAGCTCGCTTTAACTTATCCCCGAGAAATAAAGCTTGAGAAGGAAGAGTCTGGATTTCTTAGGGTGAGAAAGACAGTGGAGACCAGAAGAGCCAATCAGATGCACGGATTATTCAGGTGCTTACCACTTAGTTCTTAAATATGTTTGTCTTGTCCTTTCTCTAGTATTTTTGCCTATCATGCTATCCGGATTCCAGTAGTTGTTGCGTCCTTGATTTCTACGGTTGTGTCCTCTGTTTGTTTGTAACACTGATAATAAGAGTATGATGTCCCTCTACATAGGATGCAGTAGCCAAGGCAGATAGGTCAATAAAAAATATTGCATTATGAACTCTTGCATTCTAATGACATCATGAAGGTTACTTCAATGCTTGTAACCATTTTTCTGTCTCTTAATTTTCTTTTTCTCTCTTTCACTGCCTTCTTTCTCACGTCTAAATAGAAGATTCTACATTTTCACCACTGTGCTCAAAGCTTGTAGGATTCATACATGATTACAGAGACTAGATAACAATTTTAAGATTTTGTCTTTTGATACCATGTGAGTAAGACGTGAATTTTACACTTTTATTATATACTGAAAAATTTAATTGAAAAGAAAATATGAT
Source organism: Primulina huaijiensis (assembly GCF_012295235.1). Taxonomy (NCBI): domain Eukaryota; kingdom Viridiplantae; phylum Streptophyta; class Magnoliopsida; order Lamiales; family Gesneriaceae; genus Primulina; species Primulina huaijiensis. The sequence goes on along the minus strand of NW_027359504.1, from coordinate 251,736 downwards.
TGTATTGGGAATTTAGACGGGGGATATAATATGATTGTATTGGGAATTTAGACGGGGGATATCATATTTTTCGATTATATTTATTATACATTAAATTTAGGAGGTGGGGAGGGGTGACAGCAAGTATCAGCCCCCTTTTGGTTCTGCCATTGTGTGAAGCGGACTTTGAAAGAACCTATCTGGTGTTCGGAATTGCTTAAGAATTGCCAGGGATAGGTCACTTTTGCTTGTTTTATTTTGAACTTTCTCTTGTACTACTGCTTCAATGATAAATACCAAATGATTGCCTCAAAACATCCTCTTGAAGTTTTCATCTTCATTTGAGAGTCAACATGCTTTCATCTATGTGGTAGCTTGTTGGCAACCTTTCTTTGACATTATTTTCAGTTCTCAAAACATAGCCTTAGTAAAATTCCCTGACAATAAATCCTACATAAGACTATAAATGTAATCCGAATGGTCTATAACAATGCAGAGAAAAAAGGTATCGCCTGTCATGTACTGCTGCAGTCCGAAGAATGCGTGGTTGAGCACTTGGTTAATTTAAAAATCAAACCTCATAAAAATCATAAAGATAGCAAACATAAACCGCAACCCTAGGCTGTCTATATTCTTTTCTTTCGTTTTTACATAGATTTGTTAGATGCTGAATACTTTACATAGGGGACATAATTTCCCAACAATTTGATCTGATATATTGTTATGGGCCTAGGTTTTAAGGTGTTTAGTGGGCCGAACCAGGAGAGGCCCATGTGGGAGAAAAAAAAAAGAGTATTGAGGGAGGCCGTAGATGGAATTCAGTTTCATATTTTGTGTGAGGTTTTTTACTAGCTTATGCTAGGGACTGTTGCTTGTATTGAGGGAAACTCTGGGATTATCTTACCTTTCAAAAGATATATACATATATAATTTTGGCTCTTGTTTCTGCATTGCAATTGTGAGTTCATTACATATAATTGTAGAGTTTTGCATCTCTTTCAGGACCCTAACCGATAACATGTTGGTCGGTGTTTCTAAAGGATTCGAGAAAAGACTTCAATTGATAGGCACTGGATATCGAGCTATGGTTGAAGGGAAAGACATTGTTCTCAATCTTGGTTTTTCTCATCCGGTAAGAATGGAAATCCCTGATGGCATCCAGGTGAAGGTGGAAGACAACACCAGAATAGCTGTTAGCGGATATGACAAGTCGGCCATTGGCCAATTCTCTGCTTCCATTCGGAAATGGAGACCTCCAGAGCCATACAAAGGTAAAGGTGTCAAATATGCTGATGAAATTGTAAGAAGAAAAGAGGGTAAAGCAGGCAAAAAGAAGTAAACCAGACATTATTTTAGAATTCATTCCTTGCATGTCTCTGTAATTTTGAAGATATTTCTGATTAAAGAAAGAACAGTGCTTGTTTGTGCAATGGCAGAGGACCGATGTTAAGATATTACTCTTAACGTAGGATCGAACTAACGAAAATAGAGACAGATACCAATTGTCACGAATCAATATAACTGAAATTGGAACATCCAAAACTAATGCCAAGTACTTGATTATTGTTATATAAAAAAGGTATAAAGGGGTTGAATAGATAGTTTTGTATATATTTGGTTTTAAAATTTTCAGCAAATTTGTATCTAAATGAGTTTATATTCTATAGATATGAAAAGTCCCACTTGATATAGTTAAGANCAATAAAAAGTAATATTTTTAGCATAAAAAGTAATATTTTTTCATGCATGACCTAAATAAGAGATTCGTCTCACAAATACGACCCGTGAGACCGTCTCACACAAGTTTTTGTCTATAGTTAAAGGACTGATTGATGTTTATGCTTTTAAAAAATTAGACAAAAAATTATCTAAAAAAATATTAAAGGAAATGAAAATCAGCGTCACAAGGTGACTAAAGGCTTGGGCCGGAAGGTTTTAATAAACTCAAAAAAAAAAAAAAAATTAGTATCAAATTATTTTACTGATTAATTATTTAATTAATTCAATAAATCAATCCTCGCCGTTATGTTGTTGGAGATATTAAGTATACTAAAAATTCAATATTCATCATTGCATTATTTCTATAATTAATAATTTATTTTATAGTGAAAATATTGCATATTAATGCGTTCATTGTCCTATTATTTTCCCTTTTATAGGGTTTGGATAAATAATATTTCAATTTCAAAAGTAATATAAATATTTCTAAAAATGATGTCTCTTTACATTTTCAATTCCTATTAGAAATACCCAAATATAGGATTTGTTTCATCATATCCGGTGAAAAAACTACTGCACGAGCAAAGATCTTGACATATATAATGTGCAGAGCAAAGATATTGACATATATCATTTTTTGAAGTATGTCAAGATCTTGTTCGAATTCAAAATTCAAGACTTGAGCAGAAACTTAATATCTGACAAAAAAAATGACACATGTCATGATCCTAACCGTGCAAGTAACGCTAATAGCGACAAAGCCCAAGTGTGGACAACACTGATAGCCTGGTGTGCTGGTAATTGCACATGTACCATGCTTTTAACAATTCTTATTTCTGTCCTTGTAAGTATTTTTACTATTTTAGAATAAATATATCTTTGATTAAACGTATAAGATGAATAATATTGGAAATAATTTAATCAGTGACAGAATCTTGGTTAAATTAAATATTATCGAACTTTGGCTTGACAATGACTTGAACCTGATTTGATAAATATAATTTATTTTAAAATTTCTAAAACTTGTTATCATTAATTATGTATATGAAATTTATATTTTTTCTCAAAACGAAATCGCCCTCTCGTACTTGTTTTTCCAGGGCCGATGAATTTTTATTTCCAATTATACAAAAACTGAATATGCACCAGAATGTAATAATGTTGAATGAACAAAGTTGGAAGGGGAAAAAAAAAATAAACACCAAAATTCTAAGCAATACCGGACGAATGACAAAAACTTGTGTGAGACGGTCTCACTGGTCGTATTTTGTGAGACGGATCTCTTATTTGGGTCATCAATGAAAAAGTATTACTTTTTATGCTAAGAGTATTACTTTTTATTGTGAATATACGTATGGTTGACCCGTGTCACAGATAAAGATTAGTGAGATCGTCTCACAAGAGACATATTCTGGACGAGTTAGATCAGAATTTACTATATCAATTGTACCAGTCTCTCACAATTAGCGACCAAGGTTATTGATACCAACCAAATCGGTCTCTATTTTTATGTAGAGACCGAATAGAGACCGATTTGACGGTCTCTAATCCGTGTTTTTCTTGTTGTGAGTATTAAATACATAAAATATAAAGATCGTGAAATCGAACCTATAAAATTTGTCGATTTTTCTCCTTATAAATCTTGTAAATAGTTGATTAATTATTGCAATATTTATTTTAAGTTACCAATCTCATATCTGATTTTATAAATAAAGTCGAAATTATATTAATTACAGTATTTAATGTAATATTAAATTGTTCATTCTACATTAGAAGATACCTATACTTATTAACCACCATTAATCGCACTCTCGGTTGTCAAAGCTCCAACCTCTAAGTGGCATGGGTCACCCATCATCTCAATTATCGTGTCATTTAATCTCATCAAAACTCTAGAGCTATCTTCATCATACATCTATCCCACTCACGTTTTGGCCTCATGCATTTGAAACTGTTGTTTTTCTGGTTAATGCATGCCAAAAATTAACTTGTCAATGTCTTCTTCATTTGAAAATTTGTCTCACAATCCTCCCAAACTCTTTAAATTACTCACTTTTGTTGCTTGTGATATCCGTTGCTTCGACCTTACACCGACAACAAAATGAAGCCCAAATCATCTCTCTGCTTAGGATAGATATTCTTTGACCCAAAGTGCCTACAAATGTTATGACCTACATTCTCACAAAGTTTATATGTTAAGGCGTGTAACTTTTGCTGAGGATGTTTTTACATTCCTCCATCAAATGTACAATTCCCCTCGCCCTGACTCTATCGATCGCACATCATGGTTTCCCATTTATCACATTCTCTCTTCATATTCATCTTCCCCTCCTAGTTCAACCAATATAATTAATCCCACAATCACATATTTTTCATGCCACAAATACACCACCTCCTATGCAAGGTACTTCTCCGAATACGCCTTATTCTCTCTTTCCATCTTTACATGATCATATCACAAACACACCACCTCCATCACTATCTGTGTGGGGCCCTTAACTCCTAATCGTTATTACAATACAATTTGATTAGGGTTAATTAATTACAGCGGAAAACGAGATTAAATTTTCTTTACAATGAGCCCAAAACATGTCAACTGTAATTATAATACTAAAAATAGTATATAATATATTCTCATCTCAACATGTCACAATATAAAACAAGCCCACACGTAATCCGGATCAAAGACATACAAACAAACTCATATCCTCGGGACATGCTCCGGTATATAGATACATAACATATATACTGGGAAATACCAAGAAACCTCAACTCAAACTGTGACTCCCTCCAGAAGTACCATCTCCGGTCTCCTGATATCATGGAGTACCTGTCATCGTCCACATACAAAGACAACAACAGACCCATCTGGGGTGAGCAAAGCTCAGTCTGAAGCAACCACAATATATACCACAGATATCTAAACAATGATATATGATATGCAATGCATGTATGTCTTGGAGGTATCAGGTCAAAGGTCCATCCACTGAGCACATGTCAGAGTCAATCGAATCGCTATCAAATCAATGCTCGAGCTGGCACACCGGCCTCAATCAGGGATACTCATATGATAACGTCGACAAAGCGCCATCAAATCCCAAATCTCAATCAATCATCGGGGCCACAACTGACTATGCTTTAAGGGTCATGTGATACCAAACATAGCATTGTGTTCACAAACCCCAGAATCAAATCAAATCATATCAGGGTATTTAAAGATCATAGCTCAACGTGCATGTCATGTATATCACATCAACTCAACAAATAAGGCATATAGACATGTATCTCAATCCAATCAATCAAACATATATCATATAATACAGATACATGTCCTATGTTATCCGGTCGCAACATACCTTAATTTTTCGTTTCCAATTGATGTAGCTTGAAGATTTCGGTAAAATAATATATCTACATCAATAACATATTCATTTCAATCAATAACATCATTCAAAATCAACAATATAAGTTTCAAATATCTTTTGAAACTTTGAAATTTCATATCAAATTGAAATCATAACATAATTCAATTCCGACTTCAAAACGTGGTTCCTTGTCGGTTATTCTACCACATATATGAATCTCGACTTCAAATACATGCTATTCCAACACTTTAATATTTAGAGCTGCTGAAACCAAAAGAATCTTACCTCAAAAGGAAGCTCTCGACGCGAGGATTTCGAATATATAATTTGTTTCAAGTTTGGACAACGTTTCGAGGTGCTTTCGTACAAAAGAAATCGATTTCCCACTTTCTTCCTCGAAGCTTCAGCAAAGGAAATGAAGAAATATATCCAAAAACTCATCCTTATCGTTTTTATAACGTGTGCTACAGAGATATTCGCGCATATGCGCGACCGAACTCGCGCATATGCGCGGGTAGTTCTGCCCGCGCGCGCAGTTCTGCGCCGATGCGCGTTTTGTTCTGGGCAAAACGCTATTTTAGGTTCCGAATTTGCAAATGTGGTCAACATTAAAGTTGTATCTCTATGTCTTGGCTTTCATTTTCCTCCAACTTCACTCAATTTGGATATTGTATGCGAGAGTTATGCTCATTCTCCCAAAATGTATCATTGCAAGAACTGCAACGCACATGATACACTTCGGGGTGATTTTGCCCATATTTCCAAATGGATTTGGACAAAACTCAAAACATGAAAGTTTTAGTACTATGTATTAGCTTTTAAATGGAATTAATCTCATCCCATTTGGACTAATACTCAGATGATTATGCTAAAAACCGTAACATGTGTCATTTTTGTATTGTGGTTCAGCATACTTTTCAAACACAAATCAATTTCTAATACAATCTTTCATTATCACCACATATTTTCTCATTTCCATTGTCATGATATACATCATATACGTAATCACATGATAATTTCATGCATTATCGATAATCAACATAAGATTTACGATAATACGATACACAGTCCTTATAATCTGTTTTTCGTTATCCCAGCTACCTTTTACCTTAGATCACCAAATTGACGATACTTCTTCACCAACTAAATCTACCCTTCTTATTGAGCACAACACCCCCACTCACCCAACTCTCATGCAAGCAGGTTCCAAGAATCAAAATTTCAAACCAAAGCTTAAATATTCTCTATCCACAGTTGCTACACCAGTGACCACAGCTCCTTGAACCTACTTTTGTCTCCCAAGAACTTAAAATATGAGAACAACGTCAAGAAATGTATGATGGATTTAATGTTCTCTTTCGTAACGATACATGGGTGATGGGACCTTGTTCATTATGACCCTTATCATAATCTTATCTTCTTAAATAGGTATTTTGCATTTAAAAAAATCAGACGGGTCCATTGATTGTTATACAACGTCTTGTTGCCAAAAGATTTCATCGACCGTGCATTGAATATAATGAGAATTTTAGTCCCGCGGTAATAAATCCAACTCTTGTTATCATTCTCACCGTTTGCTATTTCTCAAGGTTGGACTTAGCGACAACTTGATGTCAATAATGACTTTCTTCATGAGCATCTTCAAGAAGATGTTTATACGAGCCAGCCACCTGATTTTTTTTTTTTTTTTTAATCTTAATCATCCTACTCATGCATGTTGTCTCCAGAAAACTCTTTATGGTCTCAAACAAGCTCTCATGCTTGGTACAATGAACTCAAACATTTTATTGCTTGCAAATGAGTTTGTAAATTCTGGCTCCGACACTTCATTATTTGCTAAACTTCACAATTTTTCTATTGGTGTAAGCGGAAGATTTTATTATTACAGGAAACAATTCAAAAGCTGTTAAAAAACCTGTTGCTAAATTGATGTCTCGTTTTTCATGAAGGATCTTGGGATCTTGTCTTATTTCTTGGAGTTGAATTAAGTGATTCCAACGTCCACTGACATTGTTCTCTCACATCACAAATATGTTCATGACCTTCTCACCAAAGCAACATGCTGAATGCTAATGCACTTTCAACACCAATGTCACTCATAGAGTTGTAGAAATGAGCCAGATCAGTCGGGTTGGTCCGCCTCATCAAATAGGCGGGATAGGTTGACAATTTTCTAGTCTGTCCAAATGACAGGCGGCCCGTCCCGTCTCACCAAATATTGGCTCACTCCACCCCACCAAATAGACGGGTTGAGTGGATGATAAAATCTCAACCCACCCAAATGAGGGGGCGAGGCGGGTTGTGATGGGTTGTGAGCCGGCCCATCTTGTTAACCCCTTGTGATAACTCTAGTCACCCAATAAGCATGTGCTTCTAAATGGAACCTCTGTTACTGATGCTACTCAATACCGCTCCATCATTTGTACCTTACAATATCTTTCTCTCACTCGACATGATATGCATTTATTGTCGACTGCCTTTCTCAATCATGCATCGCCCGCCATTTATATGCTGCTAAGCACCTATTGTGTTACCTTCGTGGTACGATGACTCATTGACTTTATGTTTAAAAGGACTCCTCTTTATCCCTTCACGACTTTTCAGATGCCGACTGGGCTGAAAATGTCGATGATAGAACCTCAACCGATGCTTATGTTGTTTTTCTTGGTTCCAACGCAATATCATGGAGTTCCAACAAACAACGCTATGTTGCTCTATCCTTAACAGAAGCTGAATATCGAGTAGTTGCATCGACGACTGCTGAACTTTCTTGGATTCAGTCTTTGCTTAATGAGCTTGGTATCCAACGCTCCGACCCACCAACAATCTACTGTGATAACATTGGCAACGCTAATCTATGTGTCAGTCCTGTTTTTCATTCCTGTATGAACCACATTGCAATTAATTCAAGTAACGCTTTGTTGCTCGATCCTCGACATAAACTGAATATCGAGTAGTTGAATCGACGTCTGCTGAACTTTCTTGGATTCAATCTTTGCTTAATGAGCTTGGTATCCAACGCTCCGACCCACCAATAATCTACTGAGATAATAGTGGCATCGGTTGTCTCTGTGTCAATCCTGTTTTTCATTCATGTATGAAGCACATTGCAATTAATTTCCACTTTGTCCGTGACAAAGTTCAAAATGGCAAGCTTCGAGTCCCCATGTCGCCTACAATGATTAACTTGCCGATGCTTTGACCAAACCTATATCTCGTCTACAACTATGTGCATTGCAGACCAAGATTGGCGTTCTCTCCAGGAGCTCCATCTTGCGGGGCATGATTAAAAAAACGTGAATATCAATCAACCGCGTGAATTATGGCAGAAAATTTCTTGTCAATATCTTCCATTATAAAATTGATTGTATGATCAAAATCTAAGCCAACTATAATATTTATAGTTATTATAATTATTTTATGGCAAGATAGATTTTCGTAGAGAACATATTTTTCACTAAAATATTATGGAATATATTAAAAGGGGTTGGTGTTTGTTGTATCTATTATACTTACTCGTATATCCATCAAATTACGTTCTCGTCTGAGTAAAAAACTTCTGATTCATTAGCTGGTTTACGGGTAAACGTTTTAAGTAATCAAATAAATCAATAAAATACAATAAAAGATTGTCAACTATTTCGCTATCTTCTCTTCTTAGACAGGAAAGGCTGGAAGTTTGCGATGAATACAGGTGGTGTCTGTATATTTTTGGTAGTATATACTAATTTGATGGTAGACACGCGTTAAATTTGTACGAGTGAAGTCACTTGGGTTGCTTTGAGGAGAAATGGTGGGAGCTTTGGCATTGGGATATCCGCTTTATCAATGCCATCCCGGGAAGCTGCTGGATTTCGAACTTTCTTGTCGCGGCGGGGGCGATCGCGGGTGTGGCGGCGATCCCAACGGAGAGTTTCCATCTTTTCTTCCGAAGGAAGTGCACAAGATTAGAGACCCTTTAGCGAGAACTTTGGCTCAGAGGATACAGAGGCTTCCTGTGCAGGTACTGCTAACCATTTTTGCTATTGCATGTGAAAATGGCTAACATGGAAAACATATGAAGGATGGCTTCTTCTCACCAGTATTTGGTTAATATTTCATTTATTAAGCAGTTTCTTGTGGGGGTATGAAATTCTTTATGTTTATCAAACTAGGCACTGACCTTTTTAATGGGTGGGTGGAAATTGCTTGAATTTATTAGTGAAGAAGCTCTCTCTCTTTTCTTTCAGAGATTTGCTGCTTATTGAAGATTACTAGAATCCCATTTTCCTTTTGCTCTTGTTGCATTCGATTTCAGTGTAGTTCTGCAAACTGGTTACAAGTTTGAAAGGGGATTGTGAGGATGATTTTTAGTAGTGAAAAAGTGAGCAATTTAATTTAGCCCTGTCTGTATGTTTGGATATTAATGTCTTCCTTGTCACATCAAGTTTAGTACTTTAGTTCTGTCACAGGGCCAATACTCTACTTAGGGGGAGACCACCGGGCCCACAAATCGCTGACCGAACAAAAAAACTATACCTATTTTTCCATGTTTTTTGAAAATTTTCTAGTTTCTCTTGCCGACATCTGTGCTTGTGATTCGATTTATTTGTATATTCGATTATATTTTCATTATTGAGAACTCTTACGCATGATAAGGAAAATTACAGGTTGGATTTTCCGAGAGTTGCATAATGAGTAGCTGTGTGACCCCAACGATGCGAAGCACTGCCAATCCGGTGGTTCTTCTCCATTGCTTTGATAGGTTTGCATCATTGATATCCAATCACAGACTTTTTATTTTGTTCCTATATAAGTTGTTGCCGGAATATGATTCCCCTTGTTTATTCAGCTCTTGTTTAGAATGGAGAAGTGCATATCCTTTGCTGGAGGATGCTGGGTTAGAGGTTTGGGCAATCGACCTTCTTGGATGGGGTTTCTCTGATTTAGGTTTGTCACACGGCCTTCCCGGTGCACTTAACCATTATATTATCTATGCTGTTCGTCACCTTTCATGTCTTAATTGTATTAGAATGCCGCCCACCTTGTAATGTTGCATCGAAAAGATACCACCTTTACCAGGTAGGTTCCAAGTAACTTTACTAGTTTTTTTTTTATGAAAAGATGTGACTTTTAACATAAAAATATCATAAACATCGATAGAGAAATAACTTCACTTGTTGATACATTAAACTCTTTCAATATTTCCGTGCAAAATAGCTATGGAAGTCTCACATCAAAAGACCAATGACTTTAGTTGGACCTAGCCTTGGTGCAGCTGCTGCAATAGATTTTGCTGTCAATTTTCCTGAAGCTGTAAGAGTTTTTTCCTCATCAAATTTCTTCTGATTTTTTGAAAGTGGGGCATCAGTAGAAAATTTGGAATCTTGTCGAACTACTGCACTGAAATTACAATCTGTTCCTCAAGTTAAATGCTTATGATGCATTTCACGATGTTTTGCAGGTCGATAGGCTCGTTTTGATTAATGCACATGTTTATACCAAAGGGACTGGGGTTCTCACTAAATTACCCAGACCGTTGGCCTATGCAATGGTAATATGCTTGCATTTTCACTTTCTGTAGAACCTGGTTCTTGATGAAAATCAATCATCTTAAGCCATATTCATTGGATATAATTAGGCTAGTTGGTTTCTTTCTTTATTTTTTTCCTTGTAATTGTATCACATTCTATATTGTTTTATGTTCATCTCCTGGCTATCTTAAGTGTCATCTTGATCAGGCCTCTCTGCTGAAGAGTGTGCCAATACGGTGGTATGCAAAGCTACTGGTTTTCGAGGGTATATCAGTTTCTACGATATTTGACTATACAGAAGTAAGTTGGATATCCTGAAACAGTATATTTTGTGTTTTTACTCAATTGGAAATACCCATTTATCAATTCCTAGCTCGAGTTAGCCCAGATTATGTTTTGACCAATCAGGTGGGACGCCTTCACTGCCTCTTGCCGTGGTGGGAAGACGCTACCGTGAACTTTATGCTCAGTGGGGGATACAATGTCATGGGGCAAATCGAAAGGGTAACTAACATCCACTTGCCACCTTCCATATTTTTCATAATAAGTTCCATTATAAAACCAAGAATCATGAATATAGCTCAGTTTGGTATCAAACAAGAACGCTTTCAAAAATTTAATGGGCCTACAATGAGCTATTTCCGTTGATTTTTCATTGAGTCAGGTAAAGCAAAAAGTTCTTCTCATCATCAGCGAGCATGATAATATTGTGGACAACAAGCTTGCAGAGGTCGGTTTAAATCTCCTCTTTCCTCTCCTGTTCTGTTAAGTAAAATTTCGTGGATGCAGATTCTTTACACACACACCGCAAACTAATCTGAAACATTTGTGCTCTTTTGACAAAAAAAAACGCAGAGGCTGCTGAATGAACTGCCAAACGCTACAATGAGAGAAATATCGAATTGTGGGCATATGCCTCACATTGAGAAACCAAATGTGATCGCCAAACTGATTATCGATTTCACTCGAGGAGGCACGAATGGAGCTATTCGTGAGGTTGAGGTGCCGATTTCTTACTTTGTGGATGACAACTCTTGTAAAACAAACAGATAGTATAGAGAGGGAGAGTGAAATTAAGACTTTGTGGATTATCCTTTAGACGGGATCTTGGTGCTGAACTGAATAAAGTTACTGTGTTTTTAAGAAATATTATGATTTTATGGTTATATACTTTAGCTTCTTTTGCCTCTGCTATATGTTAATGTGCGAGTATGCATGACTTGTTATTGAATTTTAAGATACATCAATTTGTAGAAAAATTGAGACTGAAGTAGTGTATGTTTGTTTGTTTGTTTTTTTAAATAAAACAAAAGTTATTAATTTTTAAAATTATCCGATAAAATATGATACAAACATAAATGTGAAATGAGTAGGTCTCTTGTGAGACGGTCTCACGAATCTTTATCTGCGAGACGAGTCAACCCTACCAATATTCACAACAAGNAATCTTTATCTGCGAGACGAGTCAACCCTACCGATATTCACAATAAGAAGTAATACTTTTAACATAAAAAGTAATATTTTTTCATGGATAACTCAAATAAAAAATCCGTCTCACAAACTACGATCCGTGAGACCGTTTCACACAAGTTTTTGCCATGTGAAACATCGAGTTATCAACTAACAAAAAATTAGTTGTTCTAATAGCATAGATGTTTAGGAAACAAAATAAAATGGTAAGCCTTTGTATTTGGTAGCCCCCGACTCCTATTCGATCATAGTCTACACATACTTGGTTCCATGAAAATGGTGATCGGGCCGAAAACAAAAATAATAAACCCAAAGCCGCTTTGGGAAAGTAAATGAACGTTTTATAGTAAAATTCGTGTGTGACGAACACGATTATTATTCCGGTAAAGCTAGCACAAGAGTTTACTAAAACCCTAATCCGCCAGAATCTAAAATCCCACAGTGCATTCCTAGCTTCTTCCTCCACTCATTCGGCGGGAAAATGGATATCGATGGCGGAGGTTTAGAGACAACGAGACAGGTGCAAGTCCGCTTCGTAACGAATCTGAATCCACCATATAAAGCACCTCCAACTTCCATCTCCATTCCTGCAACCCTCGCTCGCTTTGGCCTGTCAGCTCTGTTGAACAATCTAATTCAAGCTGGTAATCTACTTTCGAACCTGGTTTTTACTTTATTTTGTTTCAATTGAAATTTGCAGCGGAGAGGTGTCGAAATTGAAATGGGGTCGCGTGATCTCCCTGTCCACTTCTGTTACCAGTATGAGAGTGTAGTGTTGGTTGCTGTCGTTTATGATATCGGTTTGTCTGGATTTTCATCAGGAAATGCGGACTGGGAAGCAGAGCCATTTGATTTTCTCATTGATGGGGAGTTGGTTCGGATGTCCCTGGAAGAGTTTCTCCTTGTTAAAGGAATTTCAGCCGTAAGTATTTAGACTATACTGTGGTAGCTGTGATTGATTATCATTGTAATAACATTTGTTTATGTTCAAGATACTTTAAAATTAAAATACCTATGCTGTTTCGAAAATGTACTGATCATGTGATAAATGGGGGTTTATAAACTTGTTGTCTTAACTGATATCGGCTAATTTTTTACGGGAATAATCACTAACCAGCAGTGATCTTTACATTTATGGTTGAATTTTTGTGTGTGAAGATGAATGATATGTAAAATGACACAACCAGCGCTCTTTTTTGCTTTACTTTGATGCAATTTTTGTGCTTTGCATCTCTATCTTTCTTGAATCACTCTTGCTCTTCCAATCTTTATCTGCCACTTGTATCTCATTACAGGAAAAAATTCTTGAAATTGAATACATTAAAGCCATTGTTCCAAAAAGAGAGGAAGAACCTTCTATGCATGATGATTGGGTTAGTTCAGTTGATGGTTCAAACGATGGGTATGTGTAAAGAAATTTTAGCTGTGTTCCTGTCAGTGCTGATTGGAATTGCTTTTTTCCTTCTTGTGTGTATTTGTTTTTTCTATGGGTTAATTGTTATTCCTCCAAGTATCTTATCCTATCACTCAAACCCCGGTTAATATGACAGGTACATTTTGACAGGATGCTATGATGGTTTTGGAAGGTAACTCCATAAAGATGTCATCTGTTTAACTTTGTTTACCTTTATGCCGAGTTGAACTTACAAATGTGTAATTTTTTGTGTTTTTTAGGATATGGAGAACTGGTGGAATTTGTACACATGTACTGGATGGGCATTCTGGTCCGGTTACTTCAGTTTGTATTTTGAAACCAAAAGGTAAGAGGGGAAATCTTTTCTTCGTTAGGCATAAGTTACTGAGTGAATAATTTCTCTGTCCTAATGTTCTTGGCTGATTTATTTGTTCTTAAAAATATTCTTTTAGTTACTTCATTTTTGTGTTTTGGCAACCTATCTAGTTGTCCATGTTCTTCGGGTTAAGGACAAAGCAACATGTAGCAATATCTGGAACCTAGCTATTTGATAACATCCTTAACATACTTCATTTATATGATTCATTTTTTTGTTTTCTTCTCGACAGCCGAGAGCGTCAAAGATCAAATTGTTGCCACAGCTTCTAAAGACAAGGCCTTAAGGTTGTGGAAGGTACTTGCTGAAAGTTTCATTGGTGGTTTGACTACTTTCTACTCACTGGGAATTAGTTTTTGTATATCAATTAATGCTTGTTTCGATTATTTTCTGTGTTAAAGTTTGTTGTGGAGGATTCCTTTGATCAACCAAAGAATGTTCGAGCATTTAAAATATTGCGTGGTCATACTGCTGCTGTTCAGAGCATTGCAGCCGAGCCTTCTGGTGAAATGGTATATATGTAATATGTTGCTCTTAATGTCATAACAATTTTTGGCCTGTACTGAAATGCCATCTTCCTCGTTCTTTTCCTATTTAATGTTAGGTGTGTTCAGGTTCTTGGGATTGTACAATTAACTTGTGGAACACAAATACTTTTCAAATTGAAGGTAATATGGTTTCATTGAAGAAGAGGAAAAAGAATGCGGAAGGTGAGGAACTTCAATCTGAGGTACCATTAACTCCCCATTAGTAATAGAGTTTCACCTTAAGTTTCATAGAGTTGATGATTGTGAATTTTTCTGAAGATGCTGACATTAAATGATCTGGATGTGACCACATAACTATGTACTTGTGATTTTCATGAGAATAGTTAATAAAATGTGAAGTTGCAGCTCTCTTGCAAAATTCGATTTTAGTTCAACTACAGAAGTAGCTGGAGATTTAAACTTGATATCAGTAAAATATAGCAGTCTTTGAGTAACACGAGCAGAGCTAAATTTAGTAGAAATTATGTGTGTATTAGTTGGACAATATCGAAGTCTGACTCTTCTTGCATCTGCAAATCTATTGTCTGTTCTCCTCAAAGATGAAAGAAATTCAGTATCTTCTTAGAAAAAATTCATGAGAAATTTAGATTTTACGTGTGACAAATCGTTCAGTTTATGGACTCTCTAGTTGGTTTTTTAATTAATGTGGTCAAGCTTATGAACTTTCTTTTCTCTTCTTCAGTCGCCTCATATTTCTATATGTGATATGGATGTTTTGTTGGTTGACAGGGAGAGGCTTTATCAACACTTGTGGGCCACAAACAATCTGTGTCGTCGGTGATCTGGCCACGACGTGAAACAATTTATTCAGCATCTTGGGATCATTCTATTAGAAGATGGGATGTTGAGACGGGCAAAGACAATTTAAGCATGGTGAGTGAGTTTAGTTACTTCATTTGTAAAGAAAAATGGAGTTTTTCTATGTGCAGGGTACCCATTGCTTTTAAGTCATCTCCGGTCGCTCTCATTACTGCAAGTTTGATATAAACTTGTTGGGATGTCTCGTTTGATCTCAGCAAGATCCTTGTACTCAAAGCGAAGAGGGAAGTTATATTTATATGTATATGTGCATTGATATATATTGCTTCGATAAGTTACTGATTCGACTTTTTGCAAATGGAATCATTGTGAACTGATATTTATGGACATTTCTTCATTCCTCAGTCCTGTGGGAAGGTTATCAACTGTCTTGATATCGGAGGTAAAAGTTCTACCCTCATTGCAGCTGGAGGTTCTGACCCTATTATTAGAATATGGGATCCTCGAAGGCCAGGTCTGTCTTTAAATTTGTGCTTATCTGCTGCGACGTAGGGTGCGACTTTGACCATATATATGATATGTTCCTTTGCATTTCTTCTGTAGGAACTTTGTCACCTATCTTCCAATTCTCATCACATAATTCTTGGATATCATCATGCAAGTGGCACAGGAAATCATGGTTTCACTTGGTATCCGCATCATATGATGGAAAAGTGATTCTCTGGGATCTTAGGACTGCGGTATCTAGTAACTTCAGTTCGTTTTAATTATGCACGCATGTATTTCAATCTATGGTTTTTGAATTGTGCGGTCTTCTGCAGTGGCCATTGTCTGTGATCGATTCTCACAAGGACAAGGTACTCCAAACTTGAGGCATGATCTTTGAATTTTCACCTGATATTATAGTTGGTAAATAAATACATTGTTAATGTAGGTGTTCTGTGCTGACTGGTGGAAAAATGATGCTGTAATAAGTGGTGGCGCTGACTCAAAACTTTGCATATCTTCTGGAATATCAGTGCAATGATCTATAGGTATGCTCTTGCTTATTCCCAACATTGGCTAGTTGACTTAAATTTCAGCGTTTGAATATGAACTCCTGTCTGATCGTCTAACTTTGCTGAATTCAGGTTAGAACTGCCAACCAAGCTACTTATTGGGTACTCGTTTCTTTGTTGATTTGGTTATTGACACAAACCATGTACCATATCCCATTCTTCTGGATCTAACAAGGAAACAGATTCTTTCAGAAGCTACAACATATTTGTCTATGATTGTCTTGTTTGAATTTTCGGAATCCCTTGTAGAGTACAACTAACCAATTTTTTTTATTGTTTGTCAGGCTTGAGATAGTTTTTTACATTGTGGCGGGTGATTAGCGTTCAAGCAACACATACTCGTTTATACTGCTTCAGACAATTTTTATGCTCGAAAAATGCCTCTCAAAGTTGGGAATCTGATGCACGGTTCTTATACCCAGGTAAGGCATTTTCCTGGCTACTAAAAGGGAGGATTGAACAGCAGATGAACCAAATTTGTGAACAAAGGAAGCCGCGATGATTAAATTTGGAACCATGAGATATAAACGGATCGAGATTGTTTGGACTGAATTAAACAACAATTTGAGGCATGTAATATTTAACAACTTCGGATTATTTAACGACTTCGGATGTGTATTTTTTATTCTTTGTCTGAAAGGATAACATTTTGTTCGTATCATCCTTTATAACTTTAGTCCATAAATAGCCATTAATAGAATTTACCCGTTTGAGAGGAAACCAAGAATCATGAAGCAATTTGAAATGATAGGCACTTTTTAGTTTAAACGTATAGAAGTGCAGTTTCTTAATGAATTGAGAGAGGCTCCTCACGTGGTATGCGAGACGAATATATTACATGGGAACGTGGGATGAGTTTGAATGTTTCGTAAATAATGAACTTTTCCTCTCCAATGACGTATTACGAGGAAAAAAAGACAAAACTTTCGGAAGGCCACTTCGGTTGTTTAGGTCTACTGGGGGCTCATTAATCTTGAAAGTTTGGTATACCGATTCTTAGGCCGACTAGATGAAACAAATGTATTAATTACATTCAAGGCTCGAAAAGTTTAGAGAAGGTGAAACATTAAAATGACAATGAAGTTTTTAGAAGGCTTATGTTAACCCATGTTCTAGCCATTCTTGATATTATATTCAATATTGGATGTCACAATGTTTGAATTTTATGTAAAATATACAAGATCCCACCTGAGGAAATTCGAACAATTAATTGGTTAGCAAAAAAATAAAAGCCTCAATTCAACCTCTTTGTTGATTTGGTTTCATAACCGGTTCAGTTTTGGGTTTGGGCTTGGGGTCAACCCATCAACCCAAGTTACTATGCTAAGATGCGAAATTGAAGCACACGTCTCAATCAGCAATAATTGATCAAAATCAAAATATAAAAATAAACAAAGGGGCAAAAACGAATTTAGTCACGACATCTATTTACTCAATTATAGCTCAATTGGGTCGGAAAACAGAAACCGGAGCCACAGTTATAAATTTAATTTTTAAAAATATTTTTTAACGTAATACCAATGCTTCTTGCCATATTCGCGAATATATAAATTTTTAATTTTTTTAAAATAATTGTTTTATTTACAAAATATTTTTTTGAGCCATTAATAAAAAAAAAGAATAAAATTTATAAACGAAAATAATTTCTAAAGGAGAGTTGTCCACGCCTGTGCGCAGCGAGTAGGCATCTATCCTCGATCTCCACCGTCCACAACGATAAATATCTGAATCAACGATTGAAATTTCACCTCAATTTTAACATACAACCCGGTTCCGAAAATCCAAGCCTTTGTCATAGCCTTAGCTATTGATCCGAGGCTAAAGACAATTTTATTTTTCCTCCAGTTTTATCTGGGAAACTTGTCTGAGGAAAAAGCATCCTTTTGACACTGCAGAGAGAGAGAGAGAGAGAGAGAGAGAGAGAGAGCGCTCTGAGTGAGAGACCTATAAATACGAGCTGTAGAGAGAAAGAAAAAGGTGGAAACAAATTTGATCGGGGGAAGTAAATTGAACTGTATGATCTTCATTTCGCGAATTACGGCATGATACAGAGTAAGTTCGAGAAAATGTTGACACCTGCACTGCATCCACCAGTCTTCGTTATTTGAAGAAGATCAATCTTTAAACAGTTCTACTTGGAATATTTGCTGCTTTTCTTGACTGAAAATGGGTCAAGATTGAAGCTTTTACAGTTATATGCAATGTTTGAGTTTCATTTTCAGTGCTTTCAGCTGGGATTATTTGTGATTCGCCTTTTGGTTTGGTGGACGTGGGGTTGGAGTGAATTCAATTGAGGGTTTTTTCTGTTTTTCCTTGAGGAATTTGAGGCTGGTTTGTCGACATGCAAGAGCCATTCAGACTTTTCCCCTTTTTTTCATATTTGGTTGGTGGCATCTTGGATTTGGCCCTAAATTATTGGTTGTGCATGTTAATTTCTTTTGATTTTGATAAAGATTTTTACTGGGTTCAGTTGAAATTATCTTGGTGGCAATGTCGGTGCGCTTATATGGTCTCTAACTTGGTTGCTATTTCTTAAAGGGGATTGTTTTATAATTACTAATCAATTTTTCGACCTATCTTCTCATGCTTTTCCTTCTTTTAAAAAAAAAATATTTTTTAAGTTTCAGAAATTTGAAATATTACCTAATTTCATGTTTCACCTGTGTATTGCAGTTGCAGAACTTAGGAAACTGAACAGAACATTGTTAGCTCTTTGCTGCCTTTGTTAATTATATTTCTGTTCTGAGGGAATTTATATTCTTGAGACGTGGGAGGACTGATGTAGCTTTTGAAATAAACCTAAAAAATATTGAGATGGATTTCAGTCAATTAATTAGATTTTCATTGCTTGTTTGAATGCTGTACAGCTAGGTCAACTTCTTTTGTCGGCAGTAGTTTACGTGGCTAGTTAAATTGTAGAAGTTTCTTGCCATTTACTTACATGATATCTTAATCTTGTGCAGCTGTAGTAATTTGCTGCAACCTCCTCCTTTGACATAGCAGTTTAGACGAAATATAGTAATGTAAGATGTTGCAGCGGCAAATTATGTTGAAACAGCTGCAGGAACTGCAGAGGAGGAGACAGCTTCAGGAGTTGGGTGATGCTAGAGACCAGAATTATATAAATCCGCTGTCACCGTTAAAACAAGCTTCAGGTGGTCAGTTTCCACCCGCTGCCAATGGGACACCTGTTCTTGATTCATCACAAATGTTTATGGTTGGTAACATGGGAATGATGCAACATTGTGATTCTGGTGTTTTTCCAAGTTCGCCTAATGGGTTGGTTCTTTCGCAAAGTCAAAATCTTGGTGTTGGCCATGTGCGCATGTCTCAGCCACAGTTGGACATGTATTTATATGGAACTCCTGCTACAAATTGTGACAAAAATTTAAATAACTGTCCTTACCTCCAAGGTCCAACAACCAATCTGTTGTCCAAGAACAGTAGTATCTCATTAGGATTGCCTGCCTTGCAACCGTCAACCTTCGGCAATGCATTTGTGAGTCAACAATGTGATTTATCCTCTGATCAGATTAATGCGCCTAATGGGTCATTACTGCCCAATCAATTTTTCCAAAGGAATTTGTTTCAGCAAATTCCTGTTCAAAGTATAAATAGGGGAAATTTAGCTGGTAGCTATCCCGAAAAAGTAAATACAACACCAAGCAGTGGATTGACTCTGGAAACTGAGGGGAGGTGTGAAGATGCCAGCTGGCATGGACTTTCTGCCAGAGAAGGTTCAAATCTTGGTCAGTCTTCTTTAGATCCTCTGGAACAGAAGATCTTGTACAATGCTGATGACCACAGCTGGGAATCTTCATTTAGCAGAAATAGCAATATAGGCACCGGGGGCTGCACTGTGGAGAGCACTTCTTATAGGGATGCATTGTCTTCTACTCAAAATGGTAGCTGGAGTGCTCTGATGCAGTCTGCTGTGGCTGAAACTTCTAGCAGTGATACCGGCTTGCAAGAAGAGTGGAGTGGATTGAGTTTCCAGAATCCTGGACCTTCAGTTGATAATCAACCCACAAATTACTTTGATTGTGACAAGCAGCGTAATAATTGGGTTGATGGAAACTCACCAAATGCCGTCTCTCCAAGTTTTAAACCGGAAAACCTGACTCGGAATTCTGATAGGACCTGCATTTACCCTGGTTTTCAGCAGTCAGATCACCAGCATCTCAGACAGCAAGAGGAATTTCACTCCGAGTTTTCGCATACTTCCAATCAGATCTCTTCTACATATACAAGCCAGTTGGCTGATTATAGCTCTCAGCTGAAGCATTTGACTGGAGTGAGTCATCTGATCCAAACATCTTTACCTTCGTCAAATATTTGGCCTGGTCAGCATAAGGAGCACACGACAAGTGATGAAAATCAGTCTCACATTCTGTTGCAAACTAATGACAACCAGGCCAACAACGATTTCTCAGGTAATATGTACCATATTGTCATTATTTGGTTTATAGGTGGTGACTCCTAGCAAAAGTATTGCTGAGGTTTGGATCCTTACATAGTTAATTATCAAGAAGCCATTTGATGCTTTGATTCTTTTGTGGCAAATAGAAGAATTGAAAGCATTTAAAAAATTATAAACCTAACCTTTTCATGACCATAATTTATTTATGCTTTGAATGGCGACATTCTGTGAGAAGCAAAATATCAGTTTCAAAGAAGAATCCTTTTGAGAGGTCTTAATATCTTGCAGGTCAGGATTTGAGAGGCACTTCATGGCTTGATGGGAGTGCATCATATCACGTGTCTTGCGGTGTTCAAAAGCCATTTGATGACGTAATAATGGAAATTTGGTTCATCAAGACCCGTTATGCAGGGATTTATTTCCTGAATGGTATTCGGTAATTCTGTTATTCTCTTGTTGTAGGCAAACCAGCTCAATGTTCCCAGATATTCAACAGAATCAGAGAAGATGGTTCCTGGACATGATGTTGAGCCCATATCAGCTTTCTTAAGTTCTCCGGGTTTTTACAGCCAGAGTGCGGCTGCTCAGAGGTGTGTATCTTCAAGATGTTGGAATTTTTTACGTTATTTATGCTCGCTATGGTGGAAAAATATCTGAGAATGTAACAAGATGAAACTACATCTCCTGTCTCTAAATATGTAACCTTATTTTAGTTTGATGTTCCTGGTGAACATGTCTGATCTTGCTCATCTTCTTTTTTTCTTCTGATATACATTTTCTGATAATTCATTGGAATTTTGGTGATTTCTTTGCTGCAGTGAAAATATGCTCGGCCTACTTAATAAGGATGACATATCAGATGATCAGACACCTGGAGTACATTGGAACTCGAAAGTCTCAAATCCCAATGAATTGCCATTAACTGAAACTTCTACTGCAACTTTTTTTATCCCGTGCAACATGGCTCCTGTTTCGCAAGACTTTGACTTTAGACTCTGCCCCACAGTTACCTGGACTCCTCAACCATGCTCATTTTTCCCATCTTTGTCAGTGGTGGGTTTAACTGCTAGTTATGCGAATCTCAATGTTCCACCTAGATTCGAACACAATTTTCTATTTGATTTATCAGCATTTGACCATACTGCTTTATGTGCTCTTAGAAATGATGTTAATCTCCTATATGCAGGGGAACTCGACTGCAACCTCTTCTAAAGTTCGTACTGCGAAGGATATTGTAAAAAATAAAAATTCAACACCACCATTGCAAAGTAACATGGCCACTAATTTTCCTACCGTAAGTGCTGCTGATGCGCAAGAATATTCCCATGGGAAAATTGCTCGTTCTGATGACCCTGAATTCCCTCTGTTGGACAATCTTCCAGTCCCTCAAAGTGTAATGACGTCTACTCCAAAATCATCATACTACTCCCGTTTGTTTCAGTCCCTTGATTCAGTGTCTAGCAGTCAAGAGAACAGCTCAGAGGTTCTAAATGATCAGCCCAACCAAAGTTCTTTTAAACATGAAAACAATAAACAAGAATCGTTACCATGTTTGGGGAAATCTAAAGATTATGAACAGCAATTGGAAAAACGAAGTTCTCTCCACCAAAGCTTAACTGAGATAAACAACTCAATGACAAGCGGCAGCGCTGGCAAGCAAGAGATATTGAGCAAGCAGTACTTAGAAGCAGATGCTGTATCTGGTCCATTGGTGACTCACACACATCAGCAGACCTGTAATCAAGCAAGTCATGTGGACAAACAAACCCTCGCTGTTCCTGCCAGAGATATGAGAGCCCTTGGTTTGGATCAAAATTCCTCCCTGCTGCACCCAATGCATCCTCCAATTAATGCTAGTTTGCCACTTAAATATGACAACTCTTATTACCAGCAGGCCATTGCCGATGCAAGGGAGCTTTTGTTTAGTGGGCATAAGTCAGGTGTTGAAGATGCGGCGAAAGATGACCTGAATTTTGTACCGCAACTTGGTGCATCTTTTACTGGGGATAATAAGGGATGGAACCTCTCACCAGAGGTTCAAGGACATCTGTTAGGCAAAGCTTCATCATCGACGTACTGGAAAAATATCCAACAGATGGAGGCGATTGGCCAAAATGGTACTCAGAGACAATCCATTGGGAGCAATGAAGCTTCTTGTGTAACATATGGTTCACAGATTAGTTTGCAAATGGCTCCAACCTGGTTTAAGCATTATGGAACCTTTAAGAACGAACAGAGATTACAAGTCTGTGATCCAAACACAGCATTTAACGTCGGAAAACCACGTACTGGAATAACTCTTGGAAACTTGCAAAAAAGTAGTTCGATGATGCCAGCAAATTCAGCCAACCCTAGTCAAGGAACCTGTGTGTGGCCAACTACAGCTATCAACTTGATTGAGGGAAAACAATTATCATCCCCTATTGTGTTGCCGTCAGATGTCATTCATCAAAATTTATTGGTTTCAATGCCAAAGAAGCGCAAAATTGTTGCATTCGACATGGTGTCGTGGCATAAAGAAGTAAATCACGAACAGTCAAACCTTCAAGATATTAGGTATGTATATCTACAGTCATTCAAAAATAGATGTCATTTTCTGCTAATTGAATGTCTAATTTAAGACTAGATCAATTTTGGTGCCTTCGCTAGCGTTGCCGCCCTCAGCTCTCCAAGGGAAGAAGCAAATGAATGACTTTTGGCTGCATTTTTATGTTATAGTGAATAGTTAATACATGATAGCCTATTTTCTTTATTGGATTTCCTTAATTAACCAATTATTAATTTGAAACTAACCAATGTTATACATATTATCTTAACATTCTCTTTTTAAATCCCTCTATGCTAGCAGCACAGCTGAGTTAGAATGGGCGCAAGCCTCAAATAGAAGACCACAGGAGGTGAGACAAGTTAATGAATACGATAAATTTTAACATGTTCTTACAATTAAAAATCCATCCATAATGCCATTTCCTCAAACACCACCAGGTGAAAAATGATGTAGAAATTGTTGAAGATGCTTTCCCGTTTGTTCCAGCAAAAAGAAGGCTAATATTTACAACACAGCTAGTGCAAAAGGTCTTTAAACCTGCGCCTGCAGCTATTCTCTGTGCAGATGCCTGTTCAAACTATGATTGTGTCGTATATTCTGCTGCCAGATTAGCATTAGGAGATGTCTGCAGCTTGATTGGTCAATTATCATCAGAGACCAATGTTGTGTAAGGGTTTCTCTACGTATTTTATGCCTCTTTGTTAACCTTTCCTCGCGAAGGCCTAAAATATCACGAGATTTAGATCTTGAGCAGTTATTTTTCTTGTTCAACTATGTTCAGGTCACCTGACAAGCAAAAAACTTCAATGAAAACAAATGGTTGTGGTTTCACTGAAGTTGTGGAAAGTTTAATATATCGAGTGAACAAACTTGATGGTGATTTATCGAGGTAGGAATCCAATTTTTTCTTGGATACATTTTTATGTATGGATTGGCATGAATATGTTATGAAGTCATCTCGACTTTAAAGCCTGATGCTGAAGACTCGAAGTGTGTACACTGTTTGCTTATATGTTATCTAATTGCAATGTGATTTTTTGTCTATGAACTTAATTGTAAAGGAACTAACCATGTGTACACCCTGGTCACCTAAAAAAAAGGTTGTGTATATGAATGTTCATTTGGTGCAGTCTAAACTTGTTGCGCAACGAGTTAAAATTCTGTTTTCTGAGCTACAATCTTGTACCTTAAAGTAGTCAGTTTTCTTATATTATTTGGGAAAGCTAATTTATGTGCATTTGATATGCAGACTGCACAAAACTTCATTATTTGCGGACATCAAAGTGGAAAACCAAGAATTGGAGAAAATATCTATAATAAACCGTTTTGCAAAGTTTCACATCAAGACTCAGTCGAGCACAATTGATCCAGCTACATCTTCTAGCAAACCAATTTTACAAAGAACAAACATCCAAAGATATGTAATGGCACTTCCAATGCCTAGAACAGTACCAGAAGGCATAGATTGTCTTTCCTTGTGATCTTGGAGAAATCAAAACTAACCATCCAGTTCCTCATTCCTGTTATGCAGATCAGTGCTTTTCTTAATCCATGTAGGTGGACAGGAGAGCACATTTAGCATCACTGTGGCACTTAGGGTGTATATAATATATTGATCTTTTTATATGTGCATGCACTACTTAGGTAGATTTAGAAGCAGGCTACTTACCTTTCACCAATTTATCAAACTCACTTGTATGGATTAACTTCCAATGTTCTAAAAGACATCAATGGGACCGCCTATTTTTAGAAAGCGATGCATTTGGGCGCTGTTTAAAAAATGGCTGTCTAAAGTGCATAGTCGTCATCTAAGTGGCCATCTAATTTAATAAATAGAATTATTTTAATTTTTATAATTTTAATTTTTTTAAAGACTGTCTTGTGTATTTTTCAATTAATTTGTATCAGATAAAAAAAAGATATTTTGTTGATTTTGAATTCGATATAGATGAATTAATGAAAAAAATATGGAGATGAATAAGAAATAATTAGATATTTAGGTGAAAAGAAAAAGAAAACTTTTCTAAACGACAGCCTAAGCGTATAGATGGTGGATGGCTGTTCGTTTATCTTTTTTAAGAACAGTGATAACTTCAACGTTTTCTGAGGATATCCCTCCATGATCAACTCAAGTATACACTAATCTTAGCTGTAAGATTTTGTTCTTTACTCCCTTATTCTTTCTTCCAGGGTGATGGAGAAGTGATATCTAGCAATCAAGAAAATGCTGTTATGTGGACTAGAATTACGTTTTTTTAAAAAAAATACCCTTTTCGTGCGTACAGTTTACACAGCACCATTTGTATGCGTTGTAGATCCTACCGGTAAAAATTTCGACTATCTTAAAAGGGGAAGCAGCCCTCTGTTTCTTGCAATACCATGTTCGATATGGCATCGTAGATGAATCTTTTTGAAGGTGGCCACTTAATTAATATTTTATTTACTCACCTGTGATAGGTATACATATATCCCTTGTACAGATTTGAATCAGTAGATCTTGATGGGGCCATGTTTAAATATCTGCAAGCAATATGAAAATTCTGTGGGCCCGGAAACCTGTGATTACCAGTACAAAGAAAGGGACAGACTTTTATTTGTCCGTGTACAAGGTAACAAAAAGATCATCTTTTTAGTTGGATTCTTGTGTACATTATTACAATTTGTCTGCCATTCATTGATTAAGAATATCGGATTGGTGGCAAATCAGCAAATTGAAAGATTCATGCTGAATAAATTACATTACATTCCACCTGTCAACATCCTCACAGGTACAGAATATCAGCACCTGACCAAATCATTTATGATTCCTATCCATTGGAAGCTTCAGAATTGTAGAAAAAACAAAATATTAGTCAATTTTTGGCACAACAATAGTTGTTCGTGGGATTTGGTGGGCACCAAAGGCAATGTTTTTCTTAGACAATATATAATGTACACACACATATCTGTATCAGAGCTTGATTTCAACTTTTGCAAGTAATGGTATTGGGACTTGTATGGGTTTTTTTTTCTCTTTGTTGACCAAGGGTTGGGAGTTGGGGGCCAAAATTAAAATCAAACGAGGATATCTTTGACATTAGAGATTTCATTTCCATTTACCTGCAAAAAACCCTTCATTCTTGATTTAATTTGGGCATGGTGATGCCGGACACGGCCGACGCGAACTATAAACCGAATCCCTCGATATCGAAGTCGAAGGGAGAAGTACTTTGTTAAAATTAATACACATAGTTGAATATAAGTAAAATGCTATAATAAACGCAAGAAATATTAATAAAGTTATTATCTACAAATGTGTATACCCACAACGATAAGTGCTTTGAATTATAATCCTTGTTGGGCCTCGTTAGTTTCAATTGTTGGCTAAAATGGTCCAAAATCATTGTTGTTGCTTTTAGGCCCGTGAGTTGTCTCTAAGTAGACCGGTCCGGTTTTTTTTTTTTTTTCCTTTTAAAAAATGACTGGTTTTGTTTTGTTGAACAGCCACTTAAATATTACTTGTCAAATTATTTATAAATAAAAAGTTCACGTTCAAAATGTTTATACCTTACAATCAAAAATATCATTAGTCATTGCAAAACCCCTCCCTCAAATCGCCCTCATCTAAAAAATAATAATTTCTAATGATTTCGAATTTATTTTTTTCAAAAAAGAACTTCATGGTTTCTTATTTTATGCGTAATATAATATAGAAGAATATATGCCAGGATATTATGGTCATTTAACTAAGTGCCATACCGACATCCCCATTCATACTCATGTATATTACAGTATATACTTATATGTATGTAACTTTAAATATGAATGTATGTAAGCATGCATGAGTCTCCATGACTCCTCGCGATTGCTCCTTATGTTAGCGTCGGATCGCTCATATAAAGATACTTTTATAGCCGAGTGTTCCAAGAGTTTTAGGTATATTCTGCTCCTTATTTGAGTTGATCTTACCATTCATGTCACTAAGGCACGGCTTGATGCGAATGATGAGATTCAATATTCTTATATTATCTCGCGTTTAACTCAAGTTTTATAATCATCGAAGTTAAAAAATTTAGCTATGTCATGTCTTTCAATTTCATATCCCCGAGCTAACCAATGCCTAAAAGTAGGTAGTGTGTTTCGGGCTGATCAAGTAGGAACTCGGTGGGTTGAATTGATATATCAGGGGGATTGAGTTTTGGACTACCGATGGCTGTTGTCCGTATAACGTTAGGAGTCAGCTGATAATGATTGTCTTATTGTTATTATAGAAATTGGCACATGAGATGTGAGGCACTCGTGTATCACATTTACTTCCAGGAAAAGCTAACCTATTGTTTTCAAACGCTGGCCGCAGAGAAGTCTTAATTACATGCATACATAAATTCTATATTTCTGTGGCGTATACATTTGCAATTAGCGATGC
This sequence comes from Primulina huaijiensis, assembly GCF_012295235.1. NCBI lineage: Eukaryota > Viridiplantae > Streptophyta > Magnoliopsida > Lamiales > Gesneriaceae > Primulina > Primulina huaijiensis. The sequence continues at coordinate 224,162 of NW_027359504.1, read as the reverse complement.
AAAATTTTGTAAAATTCACTAAGAAAATATGTAAATTGTTTGTACAAAACAATACTAGTGAAAATAACAAAACCAAATTCTTTGACACTCCAAGAAATTAAAATGCATCCAAATAAACCAAACTAAAAACTAGATGCATAAACCGAAGTTGTTTAAAACAAATAATAGAATAACACTCTTCGATCAACACTATGCGTCAGTGTTGTTCTTCACGTGTCTTCAACACCAATAAGCAACACGGCATAAACGTGAATCAATCACACAAAGTCTTTCAACGAAAAAAATCTTCAACTCTGAACTTTGTGCATATTCAGATAAAAACTCCAGCAGCTGCGTAAAAATCACCTCCCGGTTCTTCTCTCAAAATTTCGTGTATATAGATTTCATATCTTGACCTAATTATCTTTCTGTAAAACAAATCCTAAAAGCATTCTCCTGGCCTGCGGCAGCCGCGGTGTTGGCCTTGTCATTTAATATCCCAATGTTGGTGGATGATGGTGTTATAGACAGTGATGGTTAGTCTTGACCCAGAGAAATGACCTGTTTTCTTTGTCAATAATGCTTCACAAAAATATTTTGAATCCTTCTAACTTCATCTGGACCTGCATTAATATTGGTGACCAAACTACACAGAAGATAGTTTTCGATGTTCTGGTAAAAAACAACCTAGCAGTCAAATTGGCAGATTGGCTCATATGCAACTCATCTCATGACTTGGAGCCAGGGTATTCTCCCTGTTTCCAAATATTTCACCCGCAGGCCCTCTTCTAGCAAGAAACCGGCTGGGAAAATCGGTGGGCTATTTCTGGCCAGAAGACTTCGCTTGCATGACATGGCTTGATCAACAGCCAGCCAATTCTGTCATATATGTCGCATTCGGAAGCTTCACAGTATTCGAAAAATATAGTTCGTTTTTATTATTTATTAATATTGAAAAAATATAGTTACGTTTTAAAAATATTAATTAATTAACCAAATATATTGAATTGACTTGAATAATTGAAATTTAATTGTAATAAATTTAATATTGACTTATTTTTCATAAACCAAATCAATAAGCTAAGTTAAATAAATAAAAGTTATCTTTACTCAATTGCTAGTTCAAATTTAAAAAACATAATCATAAATTACAAAAATCATTAGATTATACAAAAAAAAAATTAGAAATGTTTATAAAAGTCTTACAAAATAAATCTACAAAATTATGTAAAAAAATTCTATAAAAATCATTAGAAATCTATCAACTTTGCAAAAATATACTATTTTAAAAATATCGTCAAATCTCTACAACAAATAAACTCATTCCCGGATAAATCATAAATATAGCCATGTAAATGACAGGAGAAATAAATAATTCCCGTTTGTCTTTTTTGTAAAGCCAACGAACATTATTAACCAATGATGTCTTGCATTTTTTCTAGCTGCCGCCCGCATTATACAAGTGCTATTGCCATTGCTATATGAATATCATAAACAAAAAATTGAGAGATTTTAAATTTTGACTTCATTCCTGTAGCACAATATGTCTATTTGAGTGATTTTTTAAAATTTTCAATTATAGAATCAGACAAGAGAGAACTAAAAATGAAGATTAGGAAACAGAATCCTTAAATAATGTGACAAAAGAGGAGTTGATTCTGATAGCTGCAATTATCAAAACTGAGGAGTATTTTGTTTTTTAACTTTGATTAACTATTTTTTTTAAGAAAATGACATCTTCAAATATATTTCAAATACACTTTCTTAAAAAAAATAGTTGAAATACATATGAGGATGTCGTTGTCTTAAAAAAAATTGTTGACCAATTTTATTTTACAAATTTTCCTGATTGTGATCTTCATTCTCTTGTTTTCATCACCAAGACACTTACAAAACAAAGGCAAACAAGAAGTTTAAAGAAATAGAAAGTTTTTGTGGATCAAGAAATGGGAAAACCACATGTAATTGCCATACCAAATCAAGCACAAGGCCATGTCATTCCCCTGATGGAGGTTGCCCAATGTTAAGCTGAAAATGGTGTCAAAGTCGCCTTTGTAAACACTGAGTTCAATCACGAGAGAGCCGTGAAGGCTTTGCCCGAGGCAACATACATGAACTGATGAATTTGGTTCCAATCCCAGATGGATTAGAACCTTTGGATGACGGAAGTGATCTTGGAAAGTTGGCGGACACAATGCCCTAAACAATGCCTGGAAACTTGGAGATTCTGATTAAAAAAAACCGTGCATGAAATACAAAGTGATGAAATAACTTGTGTTCTTGCCGGCATCGGTTGCCACGATGGCCTTAACATCCAGCGCCCAAAAGCTGGTTGATGATGGAATCATAGATAGTAATGGTGAGTCTCATTTCATTTAAATTGCGAGTTTAAGTGATATTTGATAGCATATTAACATGTGAAATCATTTGCTAATAGGAAGACATTTTATAGAACAAATGATTCGGCTGTCACCAGGCATGCCAGAAGAGCACCATGAATCTTCCATGGGAAATGTTTCTTGATTTAGCCACACAGAAAATCATCTTTCAAGCAATATTGAAAAACAACGAATCCACAAAACTCGATAAGTGGCTAATTTGTAACACGTTTAATGAGTTAGAGCCAGCGGCTCTCTCCTTCATTCCAAGATGTTGCCCTATAGGTCCTCTAATTTCGAGCAACCGTCTTGGAAAACAGGCAGGATACTTTTGGCCTGAAGTTTCAACCTGCCTCCAGTGGCTAGATCAACAACCCTCCGTTCTGTAGTTTACGTTGCATTTGGTAGTTTTGCAGTTTTTTACCAAACCCAATTCAAAAAACTGGCCCTCGGACTTGAACTCAGTAACAGGCCATTTCTTTGGCTTGTAAGGCAAGACATAAATCAAGATATTTGTACAACATACCCGGACGGGTTTGAAGAAAGCGTAAAGAATCTTGGAAAAATGGTGAGTTGGGCACCTCCACAGAAGGTCTTATCGCACCTTTCTGTTGCATGTTTCCTCAGCCATTGTCGAATGAGTTCGACCATTGAAGGTCTAAGCAATGGTATCCCTTTCTTGTGCTGGCCTACTTTGCAGACAAGTTCCTTAATGAGAGCTACATTGGTGATCTTTGGACGGTTGGAATAGGCTTCAATAAAGATGAGAATGGAATCATTAAACAGGAAGAAATTAAGAATAAGGTGGAACAACTCCTGACTGATGAAGGATACAAAGCAAGGGCATTGGAACTTCAAGTTAAGGCGATAGCTAGTGTCGCCAAAGGAGGGTACTCCCAAAAGAATTTCATCAAGTTTGTTGAATGGATCTAGGAAAATTAAGATTATCCTACACGAAATCAGAGCATAGATCGAAGTATTTCATGTTAATTAATTGATATTAGTGCGAAATCTTTACCTGTCATTTTGTAGTTTTTGTATCCGCAACATATTTATGCCAAGGTCATAATCTGCATATAACACGCACTGCGGCAAATAGAAATCTGAATATTTGAACTCGACTAACATATGTGGTAAATAAAACCACTTGTCTCAAAAAATCGAGATAATGGGTGATGACACAATAAATAATTTCATATATTTACATATTTTGTTCTCTTGTATGTTTGAGGCGGAGATCGAAAAATGTATGCTTGAAATTGATATCCAGGATCAACGAATGTAAGTTGGTCGAATAACAGACAATAAACAACATCTCAAATCTCGAGCTCATGAAAAGCAACACAATTGATACTCTATATTTTGACAATATGTACCATAACAATTAGTTTGAGCTCAAGAAAACCATAATTATTCAGAAGCTGGTAATTGCTGAAATACCCTATAAATGTTTATAAAAATCAATTACAGAAACAAGCACTTGTGACATATGTACGAACTCGACTTGATTTGCTACTCGAGTTGGATATTTTCTACAAAGATTCAAAGGAAGACCAAGTCTTATTCAAACATTACGTACTATGAATGGGAAATAAGGGACAAAAACATTCACCAATAACTGCAAAACTCTGTCCCTGCCACGCCACAACATGGCATGTGGACGCCATTACAAGGTGGGGGCAGGGGCTGTCTGTTTCATTCAGATATCATGTGAAAAATTACTACTGTCTAAATTCACGGAGCAGTTTATTTTTTTGGAAAAATTCTTAATTTGATCGGCATGCTCTCTACAGGGAGCTGCTGCTGCTGCTGCTGTCAAATTGTCGTGCAGGCTGGGAAAGTGATGGTTTTGTCATGAATTAGGGGACTGAATTTTCGAGAAATTCATGCACCGAGTTGACTCGTCTTGTTTTAAAAACAAGAAAGCTGAATCTACAAATTTTGTTTATGAAAGAATTCATAAATTAGCCGTGAAAAATGGCACTCTCTTTTATGCAGTCGAAAGTTAACATGGAGTTCTAGCAATGTACAGATTGTTTTTCAAAAAGAAAACGCGAGGATATAGATAAAGAAAGTTCGTTTGTTAAATAATGAAGTGAACTGTAACTAAATTTAGTCCTAAAAAGGAGGGAAAACGGCAAATTCTAACAAAATCGCAAAGAAACCCATTCCAACCAAGAAACTAAAATGGTTGCTAAGATTTCAGAATGCCAAATTCTAACCAAGAAATGGCTCCGGATTTAGAACACCAAATACCAACCAAAAAATTATAATGCTTTATGGGGACTAATCACATTCTCGAATCATGCACACAAAGACGGGCAAAATCAGATTACCCATCCAAGGAAACACACAAGTCAACTACCAAAATTTGAGCATTTAATGATTAAAGGCGGAAAAGATGCTAAATTTACCGTTTTTAATGTATGATTAGCACGAATGCAAACTAATCACATATAATTAAGTGGAACTGGCCAAGAAAAGCGAAAACAAAATCAAAATTACAGACTTCTTCTTCTTCTTCTTTTTCTCTTTTCTTTTGGATATTGATGATGATGGCGGAATGCCACGTACTATAGAGCATGTCGATTTTCTTCAGACTGAGACGACCCGTAACAATCGATCAAATTCTGCAGAACAAAAATCCGAGCTTTGAGAAGTACAATGTAGTTGGCTGTTTCTTGGAAAAGCTGGTCGGGCTTAATATCTGAGTTTTTGGAAGGGATCAGGTTTTTAAGGGCCTCCAGTTTGTCGGAAACCGAAGCGCCGTCGCCAATGTTGGCGGTCTTACGGTGGCCTGCTTGAGGTTTGCTCGGCCTTCTGTTCGAGTTTGATGATCTTCTCATCCTTCGCAAGGCGGGCGGCGATGGAATTCTTGCTCTCGAACCCATTAATAAGGTGAAATCGGAGGCGGCGGAGGCTGAGGGGATTGTAAGGAGAGGCAATACGGCGATTTCACGGCCTCGCGGGATAGGGAGGGGAATGGCGTTATGGGGGGGTATAAGTAAAGAGTATGTACACTAATGCTACTATTCTGAGCATAAATTACGACAATGCCATTCTAGACTAAAAAATAATTTTATTTTCCAAGTCAAGATTTTTTTATATAAATTTATATGCCATGAATTTCAATTGCAATAAAGAAGCTAATGAACATATTTTGAGTTTTAAATATTAAATTTTATTTTTCAATTAATATTTGTAAAAAAGAAAATGAAAGTATCTATAAAAGAAATCAAATATGTCCAAATCATTGCCACACTAATCATTTGTCTATAAATTCATCATTATTTCTATTTATTTATTATGAAATATAATATTTAATGCATTATACTATCATTTATCTCAAGTAAAAATTTGTGTGATCTCACGAGTCGTATTTTGTGAGATGGATCTTTTATTTGGGTCATCTATGAAAAAAGTATTATTTTTTATGCTAAGAGTGTTACTTTTTATTGTGAATATCGGTAAGGTTGACCCGTCTCACAGATAAATATTCGTGAGACCGTCTCACAAAAGACATACTCTTTATCACAATAATGTGTCCTAGAAAATAAATTAATAAATATCTAGGAAACAAAAAAAATTCTTCAATCTATTTTGAAAATAACTACGTGCCACATCATTTAATTGTTCATTCGTTACTTTTTCCAAAAATAATGATAATAATAATTAATCGACATCTTCAATTTGTCCACGCGTAAGAGATATTTTCATGCATGGAAGGGTGTTTTCGTAAATTCAAACAATCTCAACTCTCAGTTGAAAATAAAGGTCGATAGCGGGAAAATGGTACAGCTTGCGAGCAATACGAAATCTACGCAAAGGAAAGCCTGTAATGGCACATGTGAACCCGGGGACCCTTCAAGCTTTTTGACTTAAATACCCCTCAACAATAATAATATATTATCATCTCATTCAACTTGATTCTTGACATCTAAATTGTTCCTATTTTCTTTCAAAAGATCCATATGTAAGGAAAAAGTGACATATCGGAAGAAGATTAAATATGTATGAATAGCGACGGTCATTGTCTACTACTTTTGATAAAAGATGTGTACGCCATCTCAACTTTAAAAATTGAGACGTGCACGCATCTCTTCTTTTGACAATCATGCTCCCACAATAAACTCGTCGATAGTATGAGATGTCTATAAATAACAGCGATTGAGGTTCCTAAGCACACACTTCAGAAAACAAAATACATCATCTATCAAGAGGGTAGAGTACTTAGAAGACATCAATAGGAGGAAAATTAGAAAAGTTTCAAAATTTTAAATGGCCGGAGGTAATGCTCGATCTACTTTCGCATATCATTTATCATGTTTATATATACGTAAAAACATAATTTTTGAGAAAAATTCTGACACCGTGATGTAGTACTATTCATTTAAAGGCTTTTCTACTTCGATTGTGCTGAATAACAAGGGGTGTTTTAGTCATTTCACACGAGACGTTTATCGTTTCGTGGTATGCGTGAGTTGTATATGTGCACGTGCATGTATGTATGTACGTATATGTTTGTGTAGTATGTATTAAGGATGCATGTGAATGTTGGTTATGGGGCCAAAATGGAAGGGAGAATGAGTAATGTGTAACATGGGAAGTGCACATGGCGGAGGATTGATTGCATGTGAAGAAAGAAAAGGCGAGACCGACAGTGAAGCAGAATCAATTGTAGTCCATGTTCACCACATTCCAGGCATCCCACCACGCCCCCCCCCCCCCCTCCCCTCCCCTCCCCTCCCCTCCTTTGCCCCACCCACCTTATTTTCCTACACCTATACATACATACGAGGTATATCACTTATATGTCACTATATTATAATTAATTATATAATTATAACCTATTGTTTCATATTTGTCTATTGTTTTAAGTTGTGAGTATTTATGATAGTATTCCATAATTTTATAGATTAAAAAATTAGTATAAGTGTATGCGTTTGCATGCACACCATATGCTATAAATAATTAATATCTTATGGTGTATATATTGTTTCGAGGACGTGCAATTTAGCTAATTAGTCACTCCTTTGGTTTCATTTAATTTAAAATATCGACATAGTGACATATATTATAATATCGAACACTATACAAAATAAAGCCAAAAATTATTTTTTTTTAAAAGTAATTAAAGAAACAAAATCGTGTTTCCATCCCAAAATAGCCGATATATTTTCCAAAAATCCAAGAATTTATTATAATCCAAAACTACCGAAAAAAATACGGAGAGGATCAAAATATCATAATATCAATTTAGTGTGTGTGTGTGTGTAGAATTATTTTAATACATTATTTTTTTTAAAAAATAATGTGGGATAAAGAATTATATGTAATAAAGTGGACAAAATTTGTCGGCATGCCGAGACAAACCAACAAAAGTAACTTCACAATCATGTTTAATTTGTTAGAAAATTATTTTATTTTTTTAAAAAAAATAAGTATATTAAATGAGTCAAAAACTAGGTGGAGGCTAAGAATAGGGTAAACAAACAATGAGATGGCATGGAGTATTAGTAGAGCATAATTTTAGTAATAACAATGTAATTAATTAAGGTGGTCACCAAATTAAATTATGTCACGTGTTTGCATGTGGTTTTGGAGCTTAATTAACTCAATTCTGCATGTGTGCCACGTGACCATTGATGTAATTAAGAAAATTAATTAATAAAAAAACATAATCTTCTAACTCAATTGTAAACTCACTCCGACCATAGGCTTTTTCTATTTTATAAATAATAAGAAAATAACATCATATTTTCAAAATGGATAATGTGTATCATTTTCTTTTCATTTGGTATGTTTTTTTTAAAATTGGGACTTGGACCTAACTCAACTTCAAAAGCTAGCTCAAGAGGAGAGGATTGTCCAAGCTCATATATACAACTCTCAGGTATTTTATCCAATCGATATTTGACAACTAACAGTTTTAAGTCACAAAAGCGTGTTAATAGATAGATCGGAGATATATACATAGAGTAAAGATTCATCGTCGCTACCGGAACTTGACTCGTTCGACATGAAAACATCAGGCTGAGTGACTATGAAACTTTAGGGTCCCTCTAAGCTAACATGATTGTAAATATGTTTATACATATATAGGTTGATTTCAAGTATAGGGTAGACATGTTAGAATGCATGTGTCCTTTGGATAATGTGTGTTTCTTGAATATATTTATTATCTAAACAAATGTATTAATGTACAAATATCATATTGATTTTTTCATAAAAAAATAAAATATTAAACTAAATTTTTATTATTTAAAAAAATAAAAAAACTGATGGGCTGGCGACGTGCATGCGTGGAAAATAACGATGTGAAATGACAATCTTTTTTTGGGGGTCACATAACAAAAGAACACTATCGTTTTGAACTGCATAAGCATCAAACCATGTGCTTTGAATTTTGCTTTATTCCTTTTGTTTTTCAGATGGCCCCCACAACTTTGCTGTATTTGCATTTTTCCCCTCTCAGAAATTATCATTAAGTCCTTGATTTTACTATTCGATGAACATGTACCCCACTTTCTTTGTCTAACATAATACAATAGTAATAATCATTCTTAAGATTTGATACTCACTGAAATTTTAGGCTTCGGTTCCAGCAGGTGATATTAGTTCGAGTTCAAACCTCGAATTTAATCTAAACCTGAAATCACAAAAGAGACCGTTAGAAGAGGGCCGGGAGGGTGTCCCAGCGTAGTCCCTCCGACGCTCAAGTCAGAGACCGAGTATATAAATGATTGTCAATCTAATAGAACAGCTAAAGGTGATGTTGAAAGTCAATCCATTAAATGATCCCTGAATTGGACGCTCAAACATGATATTTATAAGGGAGTATCTGAGCTTGTTATGGGTCATCTGCTTGGGTTAGAGAAAGGCCTTAGGTCAAAAGTCTTGATGGGCTCATTCATGATATATCAAGATTAATTTTTTTTATTACTAACGAAAATATTTAGGATTGTAAGATAAGTTAATATTCGACAAATTTCCTTTGTAATAATTTTATGGGTGTCCGATTTATATGCATATATAACATCGGGTTGTAAAAATTTGTACTGTCCTAAATTAATCCTCTAAAACAAGTTAGATAATTATTATATAAGTGAAGGATAATTTAGTTTATTAATTTGATATATAAAAGCATTCTATTGTCCTAGTAACAAAATGGACACGATAATATGAAAACATATCAATAAACATTTTTAACATATTTTGGGGGTTATGTCATTAAATTTTCAGTTGATATATTTGAGATATAATGAAATCTGTGAGGATATTCTGGTATTTTAAAATATAAAAAAAAATTAATTAAAACGACTAGTTTTTTTCGTAAACATCTTATTTTGACGTCTCATAAGTTTTTTTATTTACAAATTTAGTCAAACGAATTCTAAATTAAATACATAACTACTATGAAGGATCGTGCGTTTGTGATTTAGAAAACTTGTTTCGACAATAATCGGCTGGGATAAGCACGTGCAACATTTTACGAGGCATGAATTAATTTACCAAATTTAGTTGAACAAGATTATCGTGTGACTATAAAATACCTTAATTTGTTTTAATAACATATAATAATTATCTGTATGCCTGTCAGTGTGAGACTTTTTTCTGTGTAAGCTATATTAAAACAAATTACACTCGCAGGTTTAGTGATAATATTTTGTATCATAAAAAAATATAAGCATTTATCCAAATCTTTTATAATATACTTCATTTCATGTTGTGCTTATAAGGAAGGTAAAAACTTGTGTGAGACAATTTCACGGGTTGTATTTTATGAGACTAATCTCTTATTTAGGTCATCCATATAAGGAAATAGCATGCGACTTTAAAATAGAAACATAGATATTACAATAATAGATGACACATCACTTTCAAAGAACATGTAAATAGCCATTTTGGTCATAAAACTTAGGCTACTTTTGGTTTTGATCTTACAAGTAGTCAAAAACTGAAGTAATAATCTAACTTTTTCTTTCTGACTATTTTGGTACTATTGTTATTGAACTTGCCTAATAATTAGTAATAATTATGAATTTATATTAATTTTACAATAGATTACTACCTAAGTAAATCAAATAAAATATTATTATGATATTTTTTTATTAAAAAAATGTTGTGCAATAAATGGCTTCTTGTGCACTCTCCAATAGTAATATTTTTATTTTGGCTTCACGCACTTCCTCATAAGAACTAATTCCACACAAATATTCAAATACATTTTAAAATAAAATGAATAATAGAATGTGTTTTTGTCACTTGTACTCGTTAGGAGAGATAGCCTGAATCCTATTGTGGTACAACAGAAACCGAACAAAGAAAGGGAAAAAAGTAAGAGCACTGTTTATAAGATAAAACGTATTGTTGTTTCAGAATAACAATGATCCATATCTTGCGGAGGCAATCATTTTAGTAAACATTAGAACTGGAGAGTTCAACTCATCATTTTAGTAAACATTAGAACTGGAGAGTTCAACTCCCAGGAATAATTGGTTCCCCGGTGAAAGGATCGAATTTGTAAGGCTCGCCAGTAAAAGGATCAAATTTTACTCGAGGGCGAGATGCTAGCCGGTCAGCACCCGGTGTAATGTCCGAACTCAAAATTAACCCATGTCTTCTTGCATTTGCTGAAGATGAACTAGGTGCTGCCTGAAATGAAGAAGGAAGTCTTTCATCTATTCTTGATCCAATTTGTCCATACGGCATAGATATGCTCGGGGGAACCTCATAGTGAGGACGATGACTTCTGTCTTCCATAGTTAATATTCTTGGAATCTGGAGGCTTTGGGATCCAGATGGGAGGGATCGGCTTGGTAAAGGAAAATCCAAGCCTTTCTCCTCCAATCGTCCTGCTGCTGCTCTTGTTGGTAAGGGAAAATCTAGTGTTTTCTCCTCCAATCGTCCTGTACTTGGTGAGGGATAATCATACAATGATGATGTGTAACGTGGAGCATAAATATCAGACCTGTAAGAAATTAGCCACGACATTAGGCTTCTTGCACATATTGTTCATCTGCTCTCTGGAAAGACCTCAATGAAATTATGCCAATCCCAAACTGAAGTTAAGAGACTAACCTGGACATTGTTGAATGCAATGGAAAAGAACCAACAGCTGGCGGAGACAGCCGGTGGGAGAAGCTTAAGAGGCCCAATTCTTTTGCAGAAGTTGCGCCGACTTTTGGCAAACTTGCCAAGCTCGGAGTCAATCCCACTATGTCAACTAGGTGCTAAATTGGGGAAAGAAATGATCAGTACAGAGTAATAACGAATGAATGTTCCACAAAAAGTATAATGAACCATATCTATTCAACAATGTCAGTTACATACTCGAGAAATCAGCGCTGCAAGATATGCACCCTTATGTTGGGTAGCCGGTCCTGTTAACATGAACTATAAAGGAGCAATAACAAAAAATTAAAATTATGATACTCATATCCAAGGTGTGCATGTCACAAAAGCGTAAATAAAAGATCATGCCAGAACACTAAAGAGAATTTTTCAAGCCATCACCTGGTCAAGGATGGAAATAGCAGTAGACTCCGGTAATTTCTTGAGACTGTATAAAGTTTGTACATCAATCTGTCACGAACATCATCAATTACTAACTTAGAAAAATTGCTTCACATGATAAACAGGGGTGGACAAAACGCATTTCACTGGACATGATTCATTTTCATTCTAGCAAGAAACGAGTTAGAATTCAATTGCCTTAAGTCCTTGACTAAAGCATAAAAAAACAAGCTTTTGTAAATTAACCAAAGGAACCAAAAACGAGCAACGAATATCAAATTAAATTTAAGCAAATTTCAATAGTTTTAAAATTTACGACGTCGTCCTCTTAAAACTCATTGGTCGCCCAAAAATTATGGTATTTAAAAGGGAGGTGGCACTAGGCCCATTACATGCATAGAATGCACCTATAAATCCAAATAATTGCTTCTCTCAAATGAACTGGAAGAGGGGTTTATGCTAGACTTGATTAAGGAAGACAAACTTTCAATCCAGGCGTAAGATGACCAAATGCTTCCCATGTAGATCAGCCAAAGAAAATGCAACTACATCTTTGCATCTAAAACTTAATTTCATTATCAATTTACACGTTTTGTTAGCAACTTCAAAACTCACATCAAATCGAGTCGCAAGCCCAAGCCGAAGGATTCGAAGTAAGCGCTCTTTAACAGCTAATGGCAATGCTATTACGGCATCCTCGTAAGGGTCAGGAGATAACAATTCCTGCTGAAAAAGGAAAATGTAATCAGGTAGTGAGGGCGATATAAAAATAAGAAGGCCTAAAATAACAAGTACTTGAAACTTCATTCCTATTTCCTTTTCAGATATCAGTTTGCTTAACATACTTAGCATGCACAGAGCACCAGGTAAAACATTTTGAACTAAAAAAGAAAAGATGGGAAGTGATTCTGCAACCTATAGATTCATTATTTTTCGTTAAGTCAACCACAAAACATGTGTCGAGTTTTACACCAGGACCTCCTACTTTTTCACCTCCAGCTGTCCCTATGACGATATTTAGCCTCTGTTCATTAGTAATTATTGAAATTTTGGGACAGACATTCAATGTTGGTCCCAGCATTTATCCAAACATATGTATCAATCTAAAAACAAGAGGAAAATCAGTAAAAATAAAATGTAACATCAATTGATGACTTTACATTTTGGACATGGGATTTAGGATTAATCAATGAAGCAACAGTAGCTTCCTCCTTGAAAACTTTGGAATGACCCTGGACAGGATTACTTTCTGAATCCTCTCGCGCTCGTTTCTTGTTCTTGTCCATAGGTCTTGCAACTTCAACCTATTTGCAAACAACAAATATCAGACATTAACAATGGTAAAGACTCCTTGATCTTGTGATGATGCAAGTTCTCCAATTATGCTCTGTACTTGTCAATTATCAGGATTCAAACTTATTAATGCTTCAGTGGCAATTCTGAATACCTGAAGTCTGTGTATTGGACCTCCACCAGGTCCTTGAATTGCTTTCTCATTCATTTCTTTTATGGCTCTGTCAAGATCCTGCACCACAAAAGAGTGCTGATGGATTGGGAGCAACTACTAACAAGTCAGTGACGTTCACGAGCCAAACAAATTTGGTCAATAAATCTAAACCGTACAGCCGTATAGCACGAAATATAGTTATACAAGGTGAATCCAAAATTAAAAATGTAGAATTAGAAAATAAGAAATCCTTCAGTCTCCCCATTTCACTTACCCAAGCACAAAGGATTTCTAGATATCTAGGTTTTTTTAAAATCTTAAGTAGCGGTTGTCAGTTCTCACCACAGGATACGAAATTCAGTGTTCACAAGGATCAAAATATTAGTGAATCAAAGAAACAGTGTCTGGCTTGGACAATTAATACTTTAAATTTGTGCATTTACTGGAATTTGGATATTAGCTCCGTTTGTCACCACACTTTATGAAATGAAATGACTGCATAGCTCGATGATGATGGATTTTTAGAGAGCTGAGACCATTAAAATAATATTTTCGCAAAAATTTCTCAATCAAAAATAAAACGACTGCATAATTTCCTATGGATAAACAATTCAGTATTTGTTACCTGATCGAAGAAACAGAGTCTGGCCTAGACATTTCATTTTCATTTATAAAGAAATCCATATATCTACTGGAATTTGGATATTTGATCATCTTTTAAAATGCTGTGTAATCATGATTTCTCTTAAAAAGGTGTTTGATCGAGCTTGTAAATTAGCTCTTTAGAACAATTTATAAGTTGATTAAGATCTCATCAGCACTAAAATAATAGAGAAATATGTTGGAGACTAGGCCAAAACTCCCCAAAATAAGTCATAACAGAGGTTAGAATCTAAAGGGGAAGAAACCGAAAGGCCCAATCCAACTACAGAAGAAGTCCAGACAAAGTGAAAACCAAATCCATCCATTTTGCAAAGTCCACGAAGGTTATAGTGGGATCACACATAGTGAGCCATTGCAGAAACAACAGAAGTCCAATTTCCACTACTAATCTTTTTTCTCTGAACTAGGAATGATCACGTGCGATGCACGTGGGTGATTAATAATGAAATATATACTAAGAAGATTTAAATAATTTTTAAAATCGTTTAAATAACATCTTGTTTAAGAGTATTTATTGATCTAAATATATCAAAATACAATGAATAAAAATACATAATAATGATAATCAAATATATTCACTTATTTATATAACATTTTTCAATTTGCATGATTATAACATAATGACAGCTCTCTCAAATTAACAAATATAATTTTCATCCAAATATCATTCACAATGGAAAACAATAAAAATAAAATTAAGAGAATAGTAAATTTTTCTAAAATCAAAATCACAATGTATTTAAATGTAGTGCATATAGTGACTGTCAAATAAAATTCTCTTAATTAACTAAATTATCATAATAATGTTAAAATAAAACCCCTAAACTTGTTATTAAGTTAAATATCAATTGTGTTTTTGCTAACTTTTAACTCCTTGCGAATTTTGTTTAACTTTTTCCTTTTTTAGAATAGATATTACACATCAACTCAAATATTTTAAACTGTATAGTAGCTCAATCATCATGATTCGATCGATGTATCCAACAAAGACAATTATTGCACTCCAACAATATCAATAATTACACTAATTGCAATATATGAGAATTGATCTCATGACTTTGACTCTTATATATACCAATTGTAGGATAATGCATTTGCCGCTTTACCAAAGGTTATAACCAGGGTAACGATGCAACATTAACTAAAATCTTTTAAAATCGTAAAACAATTCAAACGTCACATTTCGATTGTTATACCTTACATAAACAATTATTGCACCTAACAAATATGATATAGTTGTTATTTTACATTCTAGAAATCATTTTTCTAAATCAAATTTATTCTCACTAATCAAATAATTTCATCAAACACAAAGTAGTTTTAATTACTAATTAAACACAAATATTAATTGTTAGGGTAACCACTATATGTCATCACCTATATTTCATTAAATTGCAATCATAATAATNGATAAAGTGAGATACTCCAAAGATTAAATACCAAAATACAGAAGACACTGATCATGAACCTTAGCAAGCTCTTTCGGATCAATTTCAGGATCTTCCTCAGCCCACTGAACTGCTGGGTGCAAATTACCCAGACGAAAATCTGGTTGGGAACCTACTCGTTGAGCACGTGCTGCAGCCTGTGATTGAGAATTTTCGAGGCGAGTTTAATTTGGATCTTATCAGCCTCCAATGACTATTTTCGAAGTAATTATTATTAAAGAACTGGTGCAGGATTACATATTGAAGGGAGGACAGTAGATTGAAGCAAATGAAGTCAATGTGTGATGCTTGTGAGTAAATTTTAACATTGTTCGATTGAGATTAAGGGAGTTCTATACAAGAATAAATTTCAAGAAGTTTAGAAGCCAAATTTCAGAGATGGTAGACCGATATGGTTAGGACTTAGGATCAGACAGAAATCAATATGATAAATTCAGATGGATTAAGTTACTACAGAACCAAGCTTCTTTTGGCGTTATAGAAACATGGAAGAAGAAAATATGCTTTTAAACTTACAGTTATCCCTTCCTTTTTTCGTTTTCTGACAATGTATTGGAGATTGAAGTACTTGACAGTGCAAATTTAAGCTCGTTATTGTCTACAACTAAATGAAATATCATATTGCACTTATGAAGGAAAAAACCTCTGTTTTTTTTTTTAATTTTCATTGCCATGGTTCTGATTAGTACTTGCAGTAGACAAAGGCTTGCAACAAATCTCGAGGATAAGATCATTATTCAGGTATCAGTAGTCACTAGAGCAGGAAAAGCCTCAAGAGAGGAAATAAAGAGAAAATTATTGATGTCGTCGAAGAGACTTACAAGATCAACAAAATTAATTTGGAATCCTAAGAAGAAGAAAACAACAGTGTCGACAATAACTCTATGAAACCGATCAACAGTTGATTTTAAAAAAAATAGAATATATGAATCAAAATGCCAGTAGACAAATTTCAAGTAAGCAAGCACATTAGAAAAATATATGCTGTGCTTATCTCAAATTTAACGAGATAATGAGAACAAAACAAAAGATAATCCAATTACATGAAAAAAATAACATCAAACCAACTGTGGCCGTTAAAAACTCCAAAGACGGAAAACTCAGCTGATCTCAAAAGGAAAATCAGAGAATAACAAATGAGAACAATAGTAGTTCTATCACCCTGTTAATCATACTGTAGTTTGGAGTAGCATTTAAACTTCTTTATCCACCCCAACTGATTAGGAAAAATGTTGTGTTTAACAAACATCACTTGTAAAAATAATGGTAAACTATGAAAATTTGAAAAATCAGGATTCTTCCCTAAGTTTGAAGGATGACAGCTGTAGCTGTTTGTTTATATGCAAAATTAACATTTTTTGAGCGTGTTAATATGATACAATTAGCCCGTTTAGAGTCGAAAGCCCAACATTCAAGATTGTTAATCATGTTATGTATTGCTCAATTGATCAGTTGTAACTCAAGGATTGAACAATTCTCCAGATAAGAAGCCTGAGGTTTGAGCTCAGGGAGCACTGATCTGGGAGAACTCTTTATGCCACATCTAGAGTTGTTTGATTAATTGAAGAATTATTTATATTGAAAGGAACCAGGCTTTCAGTTATAGATCATGGGAAGTCCTTGGGATGTGAGTGGAAGTTGGGGAGGAAGTGTATCATGCACGATGCTGGAAATACTGGAGCACCATCTTTAGGAACCACACAAAAACCATAGGAAAATGTGTGGGCAGAGAACAGAATCAACCATAAACGTTCAGCATATAAAAAAGCAAGCTACTTTAGTGTTATAGTTAAGTTCTTCAATTTTTAACTCATCTTCCAAGCCTTGATCCAGTAAATTTCTTTTTCAGTTGTCCCTAACAACTTCTTGTTCAAGAATATGTTCTACTTGTCTAATTTTATGCATTCAAGCTCCATTTCTCTTCGACATTAAAGAAAACCAGGGAGAATATAACTCACAATCAAACCAGGGATCCAAGACAGCCAGTCCCTTAAACTTTCCATAACCGTTCAATTTAAAAGGTTGGGCAGATTTCAAATGATTCGTGCACCATCGGCACGGGGTATGCCAACAAATCCAATTTAAGTGCCAGACACTATAACGATACAAGAAAACTCTTGCAAAATTTGACAAGAAATGGAGATGATCATTGAATTCAAATTATCGGCCAAGGAAAGGAGGAGAAACCACGGGGATAAATCGAAATTATATAGTTTAGATGTAAGAACGATATAAAAGAGATGCAACAAACAAGAGATAAAATTTCAGATGTGCGTGAGTTTTTTGCAGTTAACACGCTATTTTTGTCCACTTGTAAGGAATTCAAACTTGTAACATATGTTTCCAGTTCCTAAATGAACTAGCTGTTCAAAATTTTAATTTAGGAATCAAATTGTTTGGGGCTCATTCTTCTCATCCGTTGTGGCAAGTAACTTTTGGATTTCTAATGACAAGATCAACAATTGAATCTGGAACTGAAAACCAAAACCACGAGCCTCAGCTTTTATCCAACATTATTTCAGATTCAACAAGTCAGTCAAAATCATGGCAGTTGTTAACAAATAATTTGTCTGGGATATATTTTAGGGAATCCAGGTTTGCAATCAATGTTCCCAGATACATAAGCAAAAGGAGTATTTTAATTTAGTTTAAGGCATCACTATTCTTGGGAATTCCTTTTTACAACAATGGAGCCACTATTTACTATGTATTTGGATTTACGATAGTGGAAGAAATAATTTTTATTTAAGTAAGTATCAAATTTTGAGGAACATATTTTGCACCTATTGTGGAAAAGTATTTTATGTTTTTCATTCTTAGGATTTCCAGTAACAAAAGGATCACTAGTTGATGCTGGAACTGAGAATCAAAACCACCAACCTGAGCTTTTATCCTGTATGATTTCAATACAACAGGAGAGTCAACTTAAATTCACACAATCTTTGGATAGTATGATCCCCCAAAATTCATCAACCACAAGAACAGATGTGAGAGTGAAAAACTTACAGCATGAGATGAGAATCTCACAAAGGCAAAACCACGATTTCGTGGCTTTTGACCTGGTTGAATGTCTTTAACGATAGGAAGGTCAACGGATACGACATCAGGGAAAACCTCCAGAATGAAAAATAATTACAGTTGGAGAAGGCAGTAAAGGATTGCAGCCATAAATCAGACCAAGTATTGAACCAAACAAGAAAATACCTGGAGCACAAGTTTTTCAAACTCATCAGCACTCCATGCTGTGAGAGGTAAAGAAATCTGAGTCAGGATTGGGAACCAACAACTATCATGCATGTTATAAGGGATGGAAACAAGGGAAATCTGAAGAAGATCAGAAACTACAAGAAAGAGTGATTACAGGAAAACAATACCCAAAAAAAAGGGTTTATGATCCTAAGATCTAAAAGTCAATTGGTGGACAAGAAATGCGGACAAGCAGAAATTCACAAACAGAAAGGAAAAACAACAGCAATCAAACGATTAAGTGATAATTTCTAGGAGACCCAATACTGTAGGAACTATGCTAGGATTCAAAACATTAAACTTTCATAAAAAAAACAAGTAACACTCATTTCATTAGTGAAACAACTTTTCAAAATGCTCAAAGTATCATCACAAGGTAAAATAATAAACATAAGCCCCACAGTTATTATACAAATTCCCAATTTAGATTGTCTTTGACAGCACAAAAAAACTAGAGACAGGCTAACATTAAAGGAACGGTTACTGTGAATCCACACAATTCTTATCTGAAATTGTGAGTGACAAACCTTTATTAAGGTTTCCAAAGTATAAAGCATTGTGCTCAATTGATGGGAGCACACCAATGCTCTTTCCTTCAAGCTGAAAAATAAAAAATAAATAAATAAACAGAGAGAACCCCAAAACAAACTGCATGTTTTATATTAATACATGTAAAGAAAGTATTTGGATTTTTATTTTATGTAAGATTCCTTGTGTAGAAAAGATAATATTTCAAAAAGAGGCTCAATAGGCCCGAATCAGTTGATGTTCAATAGGAGTCCAAGTGAAAAATTCAAGGATTTAGGAAACATTCACATTGTATCACATACAATCTTGTATCAGCTTCTACACATACAAATGCCACATGGATGCGTTAATAGTAAAATTAGAGGCATTCTAGCTAATTAACCATCAATAAATGAGGGATTATTTCCCAGCCCCACCCCCTTCCTAATAACCACCCCAATTAAACCTCACAGAAACTAAGTGCAAGAAGATACAGATTAAAGACTCTGGGCTAGGGAAAAATATTGGGAGCTGATGAACTAGGACCACACAAGTCATCCTTATTCATTTTCAAGCAACTTCAAGTGTCTTAACATCATTCACAGGCGTGCCTTCAATTATCTCCCCAAGAGAAAACGTACATTAATTCAAATGCAAGAATCAGTGTCATTAACAAAGCAATAATTAATAATTTTGATGAGAAAACAAACTTTAATTGCAAGCTATAAAAGCCCCCACTCATAATTCTCACCAAAGTTCCAGATTTTTCTCTCACAGCTCTACCTGCAGCTTCTTTTGTTGAAAAGCGCACAAAGCAAAATCCCTGCAAAATCCGAGGATAGCGACATACAGTGAAATAATTTCTTGGTCTTCTTTCAGTACCTTTTCTTAGTTGGGTTGAAGAAAATGGCATGCAACACTAAAATAAACATCTTCAGTGAAGCAAATAAATGTATAGCTGAGAGTGACCTTCAAATTGCCATTCTGATCCTTTATCAACCGAATTTCCACAATTTCACCGCAGACAGAAAATTCCTGTGAAAGCAGAAGTTGGTCCAGAGACAGTTCAGATAATGCAACTCGAACCTTATACAGTTGTTTTTATCAGTTACAGAACATACAAGGAAGAAGATAACTAGATGGTTCTAAACTAAAAGTGGATATTATAGTTTCGATCTTTAATCAAAAGAACCCTGTCCGTAGTTAACATGCATCAGCACAGACAGATTCTCCGCTAAGAAATGATGCATAATTTGAATGAAAATTCACATGCTGATGCAAATTTCTCCTAGCTCTCGTTCAATATAAAATAGCCTCTTTCAATAATGTGAGTCATGGAATAGCTGCAAGTTCTACTAGAACTATACACTCATACCATGTTGTCAACTTGGTTCCATAAAAAAAAGGGACTTTTATAATGTCAAACATGAAATGATTTTGTCGACTTTGCAGGTTTGAAAGGGAAACTTTAACGCAATGAATTTCCTTTCTACATGTGACTCGGATATTTAAACCAAAGACAAAATCACAATTCTTAATTACTTTAGCAAATCTAAATGATCTGTTAGATAATTTTGGGTCAACAAATCATTGCCAATTACAGACCTGTTCCCCTTCCACGGTAAGCCATCACCTATCACTTAAATTTAGATAAAAGGGAAGCAGCTAAGATAGACAATCGAATACCGAAAAGATTGTCCCCCAATGTGAACTCAACATTTTCCCTGACTTTATTACTCTACCTAACATCCATATTTGTGCTTTTACATCTTTTAGGTTACATAAGAATACAAACTAGCAATCTTCTCTATCTAGTCGTTCAAGATGAAGTAGAAATCAGACCTGGCGGATTTTGTCTTCAGAAATGGTCCGGGGCAAACCACCAACAAAAACTTCGGTTCCTTTTATTGCATGCTCTTCTCACATGGAAAAGTTGTATGTTACCAGGCGAAAACAACTCTGTGCAATATATCTAACAAGCTATTTCTAGAAAATTTATAAATAATGGTGGATCTAGAGAGAAGAATCATCAATCATACAACCAATTTTCAACAACTCATACAACTATAATATACTTAATTGCTTCAAAATAGAATGTTGCATGTTACCATACTAAAAGATTTTAATGGGTAGGAAACTTACTATGATCAATCTCGGATGGCTGTGTCATCTGTAGTTGAGTAGAGAGAAAAGAGATAACTAGTTAATTATGATAAACCAATAACTGGAATCTTCAAACAAACAATCATATCAGATTCTCTCAATTTGGCCACGATATAGGATTAGGAATTTGAGCCGCATCATCTTCCTTAACCCAAAAAAATTGAAACGCTTGAAAAATGCCGCTTTCTACCGCCCATTAACGATGGCAAAAGCCATTTAAATTAAAAAAAACGAAATTATTAAACTAACCTCTAGGAAAAAAACCGTTTCGCTGCATATATACGAGGGAAACTAACCACTAGAGGAGGGAGAAGCCTCCAGTGGTGCATTTGAAAGTTTGATTAAGTTCAAAAAGATTTTGAGTAGCGCGGTCAATCTTTCGAGTTGAAGCGTTGTTATCTCAGTCTCGAGTAACAATCTTGATCTCAAACTTGACAGTTTTATTTATTTTCTATTTTTAAAAATGTATTTTTTATAAATTTCAAGTGCTTTTTAAAATTAATATTAAGATTTAGTAATCAGACTCAAGCTTAAGAAACATTTTTCATTTGTCAGTCCAGTTCAAGTAGCGCCTTGAGTAGGGTGTTACTCTAGCTCAACTAAACCCATTTCCTAGAGTTTTTTATCTCGTAGGATTCTTTGTTCGGGAAAGCCATAACTATACTAAATGTCTAGATCTGGATGAACTAATCAATGAACTGGAAGTCCTTTACCATCACCTTTTTTTCCCAGAAATGTCTAATGTGATTCACCCATCGATCTGTATCTTCATCTCAGGACTTGAATTTTGATTTCATTTTTCTTATTGGAAACCGGTCTGTGGAGTGCCTGACACGCGTCAAGTGCTTTACCAATGGAGAAATTGTCAGTAAATTCCCCCTCCAGCCAAATATTCTCTCCTTTTCCGTATTCCAAATAGAACAGTTAAAAATCCCCCATCTTAAAATGTTCAATTTAAAAAGTTTAATTCTTCACAATCTTTTTCAGGTCAAATGAAAAATTGGCTCTAACTCCTGTTGAACTACGACATCAAATAATTATATTTATGTGAAACCAATATGTACCGAGAGGGAAACGGAATTCACTCGAGCAAATCGAATCAAGTAGAAACCCTCAAACTAAAACCAATCTCTATCCTTGGATGGAAAATTCTAATAGTTTCAAACTTCATGAGATTAGCGTAAATATTTAAATAAATACAACATTGGCTACAACAGTTCAGGAATTTGAGTAGTCACATGAATTTATTGCATAGTCACATGAATTTACCTATAAACGGGAAAATACCTGTGCTGTCGAGGAATTAAAATTCGCTGGACGCTGAAATGGTACCAATTGGAAACCCTAGATGCACATTGCGAATTATGTTGATTTTGGCATTTTTATGATTTTTTCTTATTTATTTCTGATTGGATTATTTTAAACAGTGTTATATAAAGCGCGATTAGGTGCGGGTTGTCGCTCACCACTTTGGGCTAAGGTTAGACAGATATCCATGAAAATTTTAAAAATAAAAACAAAAAAAATTTCATAATTTTGAATTTTGATAATACATATATCATCCATTGTATAACATATTTAATTAAAGAGTAGGTCTCTTGTGAGACGGTCTCACAAATCTTTATCTGTGAAACGGGTCAACCCTATCGATATTCACAATAAAAAGTAATAGTCTTAGCCTAAAAAGTAATATTTTTTCATGGATGACCCAAATAAGATATCTGTCTCACAAAATACGATCCGTGAAACCGTCTCACACAAGTTTTTGCCTTAATTTAAATAGTACAAAGAGAAATTTAAAATGCATAAAGTTTCGGAGTACATAAAATTTAACAAAATCTAAAAAAAATAATATAAATATAAAATTCTTCAAAATCTATCAACAGTCATTTCTTCATCTTTTCTTATTTCTCATGCTGTTTTTCTTTGTCAACGATCTCCAGGAATTTGATCGTTCACAAGAAAAAGTTGGTTTAGTACTTGTATCTTCTTTTATATCTTCATTTAAAATACAAAAAATATAAAGATAGTTAAAAATTAAAATTGCATTGGTTCGATGGATTTAAAATTTATATTAGACATACTTTGATATAGATAATGAATAAATTTTTAATTTTTTAATAAAACGAGGGCCAACCTAAGTCAACCCGTCTTTACCTATAACTCAAACGGTTTAACCTATTTTGACTCATTTCCAAATTGGTTGTTAAAAGCTCAACCAACCCACATTTTTTATTACGATGAATTAGATTGGTCCGACGGACATAACTCATTTTGACATATCTAAAGAAATCGAATGGACAACGGAATATAACTTTCTAAAAACTTGTTTTACATATATGGAATAAAATTAACCGTGGATTTTAACTTTTATAAGGATAAAAGGTATCTAATCTAACCCGTATCATTTTCTAAAAACAAATAAAATAGTGGTTCTTATTATATTCTCAACCTGATGTACGTGCATTTTGCTAAAAGTAAGAGAACTTAATCAAGATTTCTTGAAATGTATTAATTTAAACTTATTTCCATTTGGTGGGCTATCTTACGATGAAACGAAGCTTTGTAGTTCGTCACAATGTGCCTAAAACTGTAAATTTGGACTCCAAAGCTCCATGGATGACATTTTTTGATAAAAAATTTAGCTATAATTTTTATCAGATACATAAATCCTGCCATTATTTCATTAAGTGTTGTTTTTTTATATTTATTTAATTTAATATATACACGAGGCATCCTGAAAGAAAGAAATGGAAAAATCACATAAATTCTAAAAGCACGATTCAAAACATTCAAAAGTTTTCGTTACACAAGCTGATTAAATATTTGGCCTCAAATGACTTCATGAATCAAGATTATTGTAGTGCATTCTAGAAACCTTTGTTTTCTATATATTCTTTATCATGTTTTCCTTGATGATCCTTCTCATTATTTTCCCCGAAGGCGATTTCGGGATAGAGTCCACAAACTGAAGCACCCTCACTCGTTTGTAGCCGGCCACATTGGATGAAACGTAGTTCATTATATCCTCTTCACTTTCTTTTGCTTTCGAGTTTAATACGACGGATGCAGCTGGTATCTCTCCGGATTCTTCGTCAGGTAACCTGAATTAGAATCATTTTGTAATGGTCAATATATCCGTTTCTAGACAGTAATTTAAAGATTCTGTTGATATTACCCCACTACAGCAGCATCTTCAACTGAAGGGTGTGTTAGAAGGATGGCCTCTAATTCAGCTGGAGCAACCTGCCAAGTAAAAAGCGTTGGTCAGAAGATTTTCATGTTTTTCAATGCTGCCAGCCTAGCCTGCCTTTGAAATTTTTTGTTGAGAAGTGTGGTATATTTTCGCCGAGCTCATACTTGGCACAATGATCCGAACATGACGTTTGACTGACACTATTTAAAATATTACAGTTATACCTGGAAACCTTTGTATTTGATCAACTCTTTGATTCGATCCACAAGGAAAACGTCCCCATCATCGTCGATGTAGCCTATATCTCCAGTATGAAGCCACCCGTCTTTGTCAATGGTGAGAGTGGTTTCATATTCATTCTTGTAGTATCCTGAAATTATTTTTCCATATATTGTAAAGTTACAATACAAGAAACTATAAAAGTTATTATGTATTATCGGTCCTTTTGCTTGGTTAGTTCACCTTTCATCACGCACTGGCTTCGCACACAGATTTCTCCTGGTGTTTTCTTGGGAAGTGAGTGACCTGTTTCGGGATCGATGAATTTCACTTCCAAATTTGGAAGAATGAATCCTACTGAATTCCTCTTTGCAATTCCATGTCCCTTGTTTGGATCCCCATGAGTCAGTGTAATGCAGCTATGCTCGGTCATTCCATATGCCTAAAATCATATATAAGAGACAAATAATCAAGATTTCTGGGATTTTGATGACAGATTTTGGGATGACTTTACCTCTTGGACTTCAACACCAGGAAACTTCTTTTCAAATTCTTTAAGAATTTCTGGAGCGAGGGGAGCTGCAGCAGTCATGATGGACCTAAGCTTGAGTTTACTAAGATCAAATTCATCCACGATAGGGTTCTTGACCAATCCCAGAATAATGGGTGGGACAATAGGCGCAAACGTGACCTCTTGTGTGATCAGTGCATTAAGAAATGTTCGGAGCTCGTACCGACGCATCAATACAACTTTTCCTTTGTTCCTTATGGTGGCACAGCAAATTCCAGTTAGGCCATATATGTGAAAAAATGGTATTAGGCCTAGTATGGTGATCTGACCAATTAGTTCAGGGCCAACGCTGAATAGGGATGAGCAGAGGTTAGCCACCAGGTTTCGGTGTGTTAACATCACACCCTTTGACAATCCAGTGGTGCCTGATAATAAGAAAAGAAAAGAAACATGATCATTTTTATATTGGAAAGATCTCAGGTTTGGTTTGAACTATGTTGGACCAGTGACCAACCCAAGTTTAAGTCTCTTGAGAAACTTATTACCTGATGAGAATGGAAGGGCACATAGATCAGTCTGTTCCACTTTTTCATCAATAGTATCAGTATTAGCCTTGTCTGCTGCCTCAAGCAGTTCATCCCAGTATATAGTTCCATCCACACGGTCTTCGCCTTGTATTATAATGGGCAATCCCAAATCCTTTACCTGTGTGTACAAAAATTCAGCTGGCAAATTGATCAGTATACATATGATGATCCAACATAAAATCAATTTTAACGGTGTCAGACCTTGTGATAGGTTAATCCATCTGTTACGATAAGCTTTGCATCAGCAGCCTCAACTTGCTTCTGTATTTCTGATGCATGAGCACTGGGGTTCGCACCAGAAAAAACGCCCCCTGCAGCCATGATTCCAAGTGCAATGATAGCATACTCTGCCACATTGGGGAGGAGCACCAACACGACTCTGCCTTTCCTCAGCCCGAGTGACCTAATAGCCTTGGAGAATCTCTTGATATCTCTGCTCACTTCCCTGTAAGTGTAGCCTTTCCCAGTAACTGCATCCACAACTGCGATCTTGTCCAGATATAAGTCCATATTCGAAAGCACAAACTCAGGCAGCGTAATGTCATCCGGAACAGAAACTGGTTGGCATTTGCTTCGGAAAATAATTTCATCTTCTGCCAAGTTCTTGGCATCGGTTCCCATGGTTGGTTTATTTTCTTAAGTCTGCATGAATTGGTTTTTTTGAATTTATAGGAGATGGATTGTATACGAATATATCAGTTCTTTGTCACATTGGAGACATGAACTGGATTAGTATGAATTTAGGTGGAGGCAGATAAAGGCAAAACCATGGGGGGGTTTGACAGGTGAGAGTTTGTTGGATCATGTTCGAGGCAAATGGCTTACATTATTTTCAGAAAACTAGCCTTTTCTCATCTCCCGCACAATATGATTCGAATCCCAATCCCCACCACTTCGGTTTCAGCAAGTTGAGCATAGACTAGCTTGGAATTTGGGTAATGAAATTTTTTAGAAACACTACGTTTATTGAGTGAAATGCAAGTAGTTAAATTTCATAGACTTGAGCATCGAAATTCCATTTTGCCAACAAGAATCAAAATCTCGAAAATCTTTTTGATTGTTTGCAATATCTAAAAAACGTTATTTTTGCTTTTTATTTAAAAAATAAGCTTTGTTTCTTAAACTAGTATTCGGAGTTAAAATTTGCTTAATTTAATTGAAATCTAAAAACATTTAAAATATTAATTTTATTTCTACAAAAGTTATTATTGTAAAACAAAAAATAATATTAACATTAGAGTTATCAAATGGACCGACCAGCAATCAAACGGGGCGAACCCATCGGAGAACCCCGCCCCGCCCTACCACGCCACGGGTTAGACCGGCTAACCAGCCAAAAATTAAAATATATATATATGAAAACAACACTAATAATATTTCAAACAAACAAAATAACAATTTCACACAATAACAAATAATAAATGTGAATAAAATAATTCATAAAAAAATTTAATATTATATTTTGTATAAAAATCATAATATGAATAACATATAAAAATTTAATTATAAAAAAATAATAATGTAAGATATTAAAAACTAGCTTTAATTTCCAAAAAAAAAAAACCATATAAAAATACATTGATGCAACAATTCACAAAAAATTAATGAAAAATTATAAATTTTATTTTTTACAAAAATTGGCCAAGTCCGACCCGCCACAATTTGTGGCCCGTTTGGACTGGCTCATTTAAGTTCTCCTTTAAACTGGCCACTAAAATCATAACGCAACCCGTCATTTTTTTAAGATAAGACAAGTTGACCCGACGACTTCACATGTTTTGATGACTCTAACTAAAATCACATACTTATCAAACACTATTCACTTTTGATTTTCTAAATTTATTTGTGTTTTCAAACACTTGACTATTTTTTATTTTTCTTCGTAATTTTTAAATTTAATTACTCAATTAGAAAAATGTTTGAAAAACTATTATACTCGTTAATACACTCTTAATCTAAGAGTCGAGTTCCATTTTCTATTATGGCGATAATTGAATACTTATAATGGGTCTTAAAAGCAAAAACCAAATACTCCGATGGAGTGTGAAAAACAACCAAGGCTCGTAACAAGATACACAATATAGCAAGTAATATATGAGAGAGGCGAATAATTTGATCCGATAGGTGTGCAAACAAAGACAAAATAAATACTCATCAAGAGAAAACATTCAAAATGGTACATCTCAAATCAACTGTTGAAAATTTATTTGTGCGAACTACAAGTACCTATTTTCTTCTTCAATCAAAAGCCAATAAGCTAAAAAAAAAATTGGATGGCATGAGAAGAAAAATGGCTGCACGCTATCTTTATTCCGTCCATGGAATCCTTCATTTAAATGTTGAATTATGTTTTGTCAATATGATAAAAGTACCAATGGTCACAGCTTAATTTATTCCATTAGCCGGAAATGATACAAAAGCGAGCAAATGTAGGTGTCCAAAATCAAGATAATTAAAGCGACCATCACGGGTGTGTGGTTCTTGCTTGTCAAATGCCAGAAAACTGGGTTTGTTTTGCAAAGATTAGGAACCTAATATCGGAGCCAGTAGGTCCTGCGCCTGAACCAATTGTAGTCAGGTAAGCTCTGGATGGGACCCATCGCAGTTATCGCGACATCCTGCATAGATGTAGAAATAATTTAGATGATACAGATTATAAATATCACGAGTCGAGGTGTTGCAGCACTTCAGAATCTTAGAACCCATCTTACTCTATCAAATATAAACCGGTTTGCAACACGTTTGACAGTGCTGGCATCTACAGAATCTATCCTGGCAAACAATTCGGCATAGGGAATCCTCCTACCATATGTAAGCAGCTGCAACCATAATGAAAAAAGGTTAAAAGCCACAAGATAACTTCTTCAAAAGAACAGTGCCAAGTTAGTAATTTACAGCAAGTATAAAAAATTGTCGAATTATCGATAAATATGATTCTGAATAAATTAATTCACTCAAATTTCACGGAAAAAAGGATAATTTGAGGTACAAGTATAAACTGAAGCTTACCGCTTAAGGCTATCAGTACATATTAGCATAACACTCATTACCAACTAATGATACAACAATTTCAATCATGTGCATGAAGAATATCCTATGCCCGAGGTTTGCACGACATACTGGCAAAGATGAATAATAAACTAGTATTTCTAAGTTTTTGTCTGGAAATTCCAGCAAAATTCAGAAGAAGCTTAATTGAAGTTGAATAATTAAAGGAAACAAAATGTATACTTGCAATAATTGGCTACACATGCTTTATTCCAGTAAAATATCAGATTCTTAAAAGCCAACTATATACCTGACGTCCAATATCTTCAGCAACTGGACTGGTTCCATCAATGTGAAGCAACAGAGAAGATTTCAACTGCACATCACAAACATCGATGATTAACAATAAGCATGGATAAAACAAACACACAACAAAGACAAGAACTTCAGGTTAACAGAACCCCAATATGCTTATACCAAAATAGATTTGACGTAAATCCAACAGGGTAGTTAGTTACTCCTAACAAAATCCCAGGAAAATGTAAACATGATATATTTACTTTAAAATACCTGGTTACGAGCGCGAATAACATCAGCTTCTGATACTCGATAACATAGCTTGGTGACCTCATACATAATTGCATAGGCCAAATCATCCAAACAATCAGGCTGCAAACAGAACGCAGAAGTAAAAAATAGTAAGTAGACTAAGTACAGTTCCTGAACAAAAAAACCAACCACCCAAGATGAAAAATAAAATAAAAATGTATTTCTTTGGCGAAACATGCAAGGAAATGAAATTCCAAGGTGTAGAGGTAAAGGCAGGACTGAATGAAAGGAGGGTTAACTTGAACAGAGAAATAGCCAACAACTATACTACTATAGTAAGAAAAACTGATGAAGCGAGATTTAATGCTCTAGTATCTAATAATTCAATTAAAAAAATTATCCTGCCCCACAACTGGGGTGCCCACCTTAGCAATAGCATAAACACCAAATAAACCAGTGTCTTTGTAATTGGTATTGAAAGCCATCATGCTCTCTGCTATTTCATTGATACCAACCCTCTGTGCAAGCTCAGAACTACAATCAAAGTTGAACATATTTCATGAATGCAGATGGTGAATATAAAAAACGATATACAGTGAAGTTAGATAGTTTTAGATACTATGTAGCAAACACTGACCCCATATGCTTCCCACCTCCAGCATTTTTGTTCCAAGAACCCAACATTGATTGCATGACCATTAAAGCAACGGAATCTGGATCGGTCCAAGAAGCCCCTTCAAAAGCAACTGCAAATTGGGCAAGAGGCATGTCATCATCCAGCATCCTGATCTACACATTCCCAATGTCAGACACCAAAATGAAGTTACTGGCCATGAAAAGTATCAAGCACAATTACTTAACATGATTCAAGTATTCAAACACGATAAGCATACCTCTGACCCCGTGAATATTGCAGGTTCCCTCGCAACTAACTCAGAAGATGTTGTTGGATCTGTTGACAACTTAGTAAATAATTTCTTCACTTGCTCAACTATATCTTCATGCTTAACAGCACCAGCAGCCGAAACTATCTATAATGGATGCAAATAAGAAAAGGAGTGATAAAAATTCAGTACAGAGAAAAATATCATTCCAGAAAATTGGGAAAAGTGCGATGGAGAAAAGGCAATTTGTTCATATAAGTACCAATCTGGGAGCAGTGTAGTGGGTCAATATGTAGTTTTTAAGATGTTCCTTGCCAATAGTTTTGATATTTTCAGCAGGCCCAAGTATTGTTCTGCTCAAAGGTGTGTACTGGAAAGCAGTGGCGTGTAGATGATCAAATATAACTTCTTCTGTTTGCCCTTCAACCTGTGATCAGTTGATAATGTACACCAGTCAGTTTAGTGAATCTAAATTACATACAGTTTATAAAAGAAAGGGAAGAACTACAATAAACTCAAATGCAACAGAAATCGATAGTCCAACAAATAGCATTTTAAACAATCTGACAGAAGTACAAAGTAAGTCATAATAATCACATGTTTGATAAAAACACCATATGATTTGCCATCACCACAACCCCAAAGACAAAGCAGTTGAACATAACAAATCAAACTAAATTATCAGCACTATTAAAAAAAAAAAAAAAGTCCGAGTCAGATGAAACTTCTGAATATTTAAAAATTGGAACCCGAAGGAAAATTTAAACTTGAAGGAAATTTAAAACAAAAAAATTGATGCACTTGATAGATATCAATATCTTTCATTATGGCAAATGAGTATCCATCAAGAATGTTATTAATACAAATCTTGTCACGCCCTGCAAATATATTCTTGCGATCTCGATCAAAACCTAAGAAAGGCCATTATAAGTCTTGCGTGCCTAATAGTTAGACAGCCCTTCTTTTTCGTACTGCCGGATAACCGGAATTAAAACCTAAGAAGAGCCACCATATATCCGGCATGCCTAACAGTTCAGCTTTCGTTGAGAAAGGTGGTAGCTTCTCGTAGATCACTTAAGCTTTCGCTGAGAGGACTGATCTTTGCTTGAACCTAGCCAGAAAGGCTGGTTTAAGTAAAGAAACCATTCACGGATTGGAGTTACTAAAAAACTATGCAACTATTTATAGCCAAGATTAATGGAATGCATACATAGAGCAGGAAGAAGATATAGAAAGAAATAAAGATTCCGTCATCATAAAACCACTATCTTTGTTTTCCAAGAGCAAAAAGCAACCAAAAGGAAGCAACCAAGAAATCGACTCAATACAAACAAACACAACACAATTCGGTACCTCCTCCATCTCGCGTAGGATGACATCGCGCTCCCGGATAATCCTCTTTTCATCGAACCTCGAATTCTGCAGAATATCAGCTAAAATATCCAGCGCTCGCGGCACATCTTTATCTATCACTTTCGCGTAATAAGTAGTCTGCTCTCTCGAAGTGTAAGCATTCAAATGGCCACCCATATTCTCGATCTCTTCCTCCAATTCCCTCGCATTCCTCCTCTCTGTCCCCTTAAATATCATATGCTCCAAAAAATGAGCGGTCCCATTAGACTCATCGCTCTCGAATCTCGACCCGGCATCGATGAAAACCCCAACAGTCGCCGTTTTCGAGGAGAGCGACGACTCGGTCGCAATTCTCAGGCCGTTGGGGAGTGTCGTGACCCGGGTGAGTGGAGCGGAGAGAATTTCGGTATGAGAATCTACGGTTGGGTGAGGTGAGTTGTATTGAAGGAAGCGGTGATCGGGCTCTTCAACTTTCTTGAGCTTTTCTTTGACGGATTCAGCTAATCGGTCATAATTCATGGCGGTTGGAGGCGGAGGGGAAGGGAGGGATGGGGCAGAGTATGAAGCGGCGACGGCGGCCGTAGAAAGAGGACGGAGGGAGTCGAATGCATGGCTAGGCTTCCGCACGCGGCGAGTGAGGTTTAACATGCGGCGGATCGTCATGGCCTCCGCAATTCCTAGGGTTTGATGGGACGTGAACGAGAAATGTAATGGCGAACAACGGGGCTCGAAGTCAGGATCAAATTAAAAAAATAATGATAGAAATATGGTATAGCAGGGGAAAAAATTATATCTACACACATAAATAAATTTTGATATAATTTTTTTGTATATATAATAAATTTTGTGTGAAATATTATAAAGTTAAAGTAATATTATAATTAATATTTGAGATTGCATTTTATTATATCGTATTTTATTTAATTAGAAAATAGGTAAAAATTTGTGTGAGACGGTCTCACGAGTCTTATTTTGTGAGACAGATCTCTTATTTGGGTTATCCATAAAAAAATATTACTTTTTATGCTAAGAGTATTATTTTTTATTGTGCATGTCTCACAGATAAAGATTTGTGAGACCGTCTCACAAGAGACCTACTCTAAAAAATAAAGCAAAAACTTGTGTGATACGGTCTCACGGGTCGTATTTTGTGATACGGATCTCTTACTTTGGCCATACATGAAAAAGTATTATTTTTTTTGCTAAAAGTATTACTTTTACCCGTCTCACGAAGATAAATATTCGTGAGACCGTATCATAAGAGACCTACTCAAAAAATAATTGGTAAGTCATAAGAGAGCATAGGGTGCTATTGCTTGATATATGTATGGTATAGATATCATTAAAAAAAAAAACATTTGTCTGATATAATCGAACCAAAATCAATCAAGGTAGAAAAATAATGGGCCATATGAACGATGTTGGGCCGGTTTGCAAACATGCATGAGCTCAATGATAAGCCGGGCCTCCATTTAATAAATCTCACGCAAACCCTCATTCTGCGAACATCTTTCACGAGGGACTGGAGCTCCGCTAATCGTCATTTTTCGCAAAACTGAGATCGTGGTCTGCGTGAGATTTGAGATCTTCAGTTATGTCGACTGCGAAGACTGTCAAAGATGTCTCCCCTCACGAGTTCGTCAAGGCGTACGCCGCTCATCTCAAGCGCTCCGGAAAGGTACGACTCTTAGTATTCAGATTTTTATCACGATTGGAGATTATATAAGTGTGGTGTTTTGTGAAAGTTTTGTACTTTTTAAGTGAATTGCCATTTCCCTCCGAGTTGGTGATTTTGATTCTGAAGCATGTTTGAGCCCTCTCTGCGTTGTTTTTTTTCCTCTTCTCCTGCTTTGCCTTTTTGCTCCTGGCTGCGTGTATCGGTTTTTGGTTGAATGTATCCCTTGCCCATTGTTTCCTGTGTTGAAAAACGATGGTAAATATATTAGGACTTCTGTTTTATGAGATGCATCGTTATGGGGTCATAAAGTTGAAGATAATTTAAGAACACAGAAAAAACGAGAACTCCATGTTTATTTTCCTTTTGATTTTTGTAAAAATAGATGGAGCTTCCTGAGTGGACTGATATTGTGAAAACTGGTGTGCTGAAAGAGCTTGCTCCATATGATCCTGACTGGTACTACATCAGGGCTGGTAAACTGCTCTTTCTTTTCTTTTTCTATTTGTGTATTGTGTATGCGTACGTGTACCTGTTCTTCATAATCATTTGGTTTCTAGATTTGGTAATTTCTGACACTCGTTCGACAACTTTTTTAACGTTATCTGTTTTTGGTTTCTTGTTTGTGAAAAAGGACTTATTGTCTTGATTTGGATGTTATTGAAGTTTTGATTTTTTGTACCAGTTATCTGCTTCGGATTGTTGTGTTTGAAATATAATTTAATTTAATGGATTATACAGCTTCCATGGCTAGGAAGATTTATTTGAGGGGAGGTATTGGCGTGGGTGCTTTCCGGAGAATTTATGGTGGGAGCAAGAGGAATGGGAGTCGTCCCCCTCATTTTTGCAAAAGCAGTGGGTCCATTGCTCGTAACATACTTCAACAGTTGCAAGTAATGGGCATTGTCGAGATGGAACCAAGGGGGTAAGTTTTTTAAATTATTTGTTATGGTAACTTAGATTTTGACACATTTGGTGCACTGCTATGTCGACAAATGTTTTATGGAACAATCTTTTGGATCAGGATTCAGTTGCATGCAACTTTGTTTTGAACTTTCAACATTGTTTTGAACTTTCTAATGTTATTTTCTTGTTTGGTGGGTGTCCTTGTGTAACAGCGGAAGAAGAATCACTTCTAATGGACAAAGGGATCTTGATCAAGTAGCTGGAAGGATTGCTGTCGTTGCACCATAAGTTATTCTAGTGTGAAAGCATGTGTCCTATCCGTTGAGAGTTTTGTCTGAAGTTTTCGAACATTTTTTTGTTGCAAATTTCTCCATGTGGTTATCTTCTTATTTTTAAGATGCACTCTGGAAATTTGTTTTACATTTTATGATAGTTAATTACTTCTGGATATGGTGTGCCTGTTATGCTTTTTTCCCCTTAATGAATTGGTTCTAAATTTTTTATTTACGTGGGAAGGCGTTTACTACTCCACTGGAATGGTTTGCTTGATGAATGATGACTTCTCTAAATTTAGTTTGGTTGATTTATGCTAACTTAAAAAAATTCTATTATATGCTAACAAAACAAAATACATTTTGAAAGTGAGCTTCTAATCGGTTTCAGTGTGTGTAAAAGTTATAATTTTTTATCGGTGTAACGAAATTAGAAAAATTGTGTGTCCGCATTTAAAGGGTTGAGCCTTGTCGTAAATTTTTTACTGTCATGGTGTCTCCACGCTGCCTATTAACTCAGTTGCCCGTCCCTATTCATGAAATGAAAAAATATGAAATAGAGGAATGGATGATTATAATCGTTCCAGCTATTCATGTAATCTGTTTGCTAAATTGAGTGTTTGAGACCTTTTATTGCCGCAGATACATGTTCCAACTTTCCAAGAAAACAAATGAGATGTACACAAACATAAAGAATTAGATTCAATGATTACTTCGTGCCATGAGATATACACAAATGTAAAGAATAACATTACATTTCTGCTTGGATCAAAACTGACAGTCGACCATTCACCCTTCGTATTCGCTGCAATTGTTGTCCCAGGACACGCAGCACTTGATCTTCTTCTGTTGGGGTACGTGGAACTTTGGTTCCCTGGGTATGGTCGGCTGCTTCGTAGACCTGCATAAACATTTGGCATTGCTCATCCTAATTTTATCAAGAGCGATCAATATTTGTCATTTTTTTAGCTTAGAAGAAAATAAGTTACTGTATAACGTCTTTTAGTAAGATATTCATTGCGTCGCTCATACGCTGTTTAGATATTTGATACGTAGCTCACACTGATTCGGACATTCGTGTTGTATTTTAGTTTAGCAACAAACAAATCAAGTTGAATCCAATGTGACAAAGCGTAGTATATGAGGCTACCTTCTGGGGATGAATGGTCTATCAAAATATGGCATAGGTTGAGCCTTTGGAACAATCTCTTTTCTCAGTCTTCTGATTTCCTCCTCTTCGGCAAGCTGCAAAAGAGAAGGTGTCAAATTAAGGATAACCTCTGTCACTGCAGTCCTTTGACTCGAACATTTTTTTCATGAATTCTTTACCTTCAGCTGTCTCTCCCTTTCCATCCTGTATTCTTCAATTTCACTCATTTTCTTGGCAACCTTCACGGATAAATGTAAACACGGTGAGCAACAATCTGTCAACTTGATTAGAAACAAAATGAACTTATATAAGACAACACAAGAAGATTTTGGACCAATTATGGAATTTAATCACAGTTAGACCTGATAGTCATCTGTGATCGTTATGTTTCTAATAAAAGTGTCAACGGGTTTGTCGATAGTGAAGAACCTGAAGGTTAAGGCTATGTTTTTACCTGATGATCAAATTCAGCCCGCTCCTCTGCCCTTATATCACTATGCAAGACCAGATTCACGGGCCTCGTATTTTCTTTAGCTGGAGGCTTCACCAAACACTGATAAGAAAGAAATTAATGCTATCAACTCTTCACTCAAATAGACACATTAACAACAATGGAACACATAAATTATAAAATATACAGTGGTGTAAACTGACATATTATAAAATATACAGTGGTGTAAACTGACATGCCAGCTTGCACCCAAAAATTAATTCACACGAGCTATAAATCGGTGATCACGAAAATTTGAAAGCCTTGGTACTACGGAAAAAAAAGACAAGTCAAAATTATGAAATAAAATAAAGGTGGCATAAAGTTTAGTACAAGAGAAAACCTAAATTCCTATGAAAAAATGCTTCACTCAGGGAGCAAAAGTTACCTCTGGTTCATCTGTGGTCCAAGGAAGACCTTGAGCAATAGGTATTCGCAATTTTTTCTCTTCTTCCATCATTTGTTGCAACTTCTTCGTGAATTCTTCTTCCTTGCATTTTCCTCTTTGCTAAAGTATAAACAAATGCTAGAATTAGCGTTATTTGTAAAGATACAGATAGAATGAAGCACCAAAAAAAACCCATGTATGCATTTGTATAGTAGTTTTAACTAACTGAACTATGGCACCAAAATTAACAAATCACTTTCAGGCCCAGATAAAAGTGGAATTAAGAGGAAGAGTGTGGCCACAATCCACTCGTCAAGTGACTTGGTTTGATTAAAGGGAAATATGCTTCGGCCGGAAAGTGTGAGGTCAAGCATCTGTCGTTTTCTAATCGTAAAACCGAGTACTTAATCTTTACAAGAAGCTGTAGTTACTGACAATTATGCAACTCAAATATTTAATCATGCATAAGCTTAAGAGTAAATCACTTCCCTAGTAGGGACAATTATTTCTACGGAAAAGAATATATATCCTTCAATTCTCATATTTTTTATTTGGCTAGCAAAGAATTTGTGTTACTCAACATGGTGCCAATATGTGCTGATGCAAACATCTTCTTCCTCCCGTCACTATGAACTCAATCCACCCAAGAACATGTCGGTTCACTTATCTGTTAGTTTGACAGTGGAAAAGCAGAACCACCACCGACCTGCCCTTGATCACTTCATTTTCGTAAAAGAAAAACTATAGGAGGATAATAAGCTTTTTAAGGATATCCACATAATAGTCAATTGTTGTGTGTCATTTTATGATTATTTTGCAATTTTAGCAAATCAATCCAGTAAATACCTGCATAAGCATGACGAAAAATTCTAAATTCCCTGCCAAATATCTGTCATTGACGAAAAACCAGTGTTTCTAGGGAGATCCACCTTATGATGGATTTCAATAATCTCTCCACGAAGAACACTCACTGTTAATATACTTAACTGGGAATGGCCAGGCCAGAGCACGGTGTTGAGAATGATTTCTTTTATAGAAGGACGATATCAGTTTATTATCATTCTAAAATGTACAGCTTGATCGGTGTATGTCAACTTTCCCAACACCAAAGCTATGCTGAGATGAGAAATTGTTTGACTTAAACTCAGCTACGAGAATCACGCATACAATAAAAAAGTTGCCGGTATGCAAACTTTACAACCAGAACTGTAAGATGGGAAGGACAAGATTTGTTACAAACCTCAGTTCTGAGCATGAAGGGCTTTTGAGAGGTTGGTTTGAGCTGTTTTCTCTTACAATGTCTTCTAGAAAAGGTTACTGATGATTCGGCACTCTGAAGAAGTAAAATGTATGTAAGATCACCTATATTGTCTAAATGAATCATCTCTAAAAATAGACATATGAATAAAAGTTCTCACTCGCCGCCTGCTTGTTCTACCATCCGCAGAAGTCCTGACTGAAATGCTAATGCTTCAGAAGGACACGAAACAAAATTCAGAACCAAAACAAGAAAAGCAAAATTTCAAAATATTTAGTTGTGCAAATTTTTATAACGGTAGCTTGACTACTGACCTTCCTTGGCTGCTGTCTAGCGAATAAGATCGATTGGAATCTAAACCTAAGCTCTCTGATGTAAGGAGAAGGTCTGATGGACTGAACAGAGAGAATGGAATCTCCGTTTTAGAAAACTTAGGAGGTTGTTGAAGTCCATTCAACTCCCATTTTAGCCCCTTATTTTCGTCCTTCACTTCTTCCACTTCTTTTTCCTTCAAATCATTTGAATTTGGAATCAATTTGAATTTTTCAAATGCCTTCACCAAATGCATCACCCTTCCAGATCCTGGCTTTGGCACACTCGCCATTCTTGTTTCTTCCAACAACCTATCACTGCTCATCTTCAACCCGGATTCGCCCTCTTCCCCACCATTTTCAGATGAAGCGTCATTTCCCTGTATTTTCCCTTCATTGATGATACCGGAGTCTTGACCAATGGGGTTTATTTGTATCTGCGCCTTCACAGTTTCATCATCATACACTTTTAGCTTCTCAAACTCAACATCATTATCTATTTCCCCCCGATTCCTAAAAAACTCCTCCTGAGAAGCCCTCAAATTCTGATGGGCCACACACAGGCACTTGATGGTCTTCTTACACTTCTGACAAACCACAGCGGAGGTCGAAGAGTTCGATTCCTCATTTCGAGATTTCTTCTTTGCTATCACGAACTTCCTACCACGAATCTTGCTCTTCAGCAGAGGGGAAGCCATTTGGTTAGGGTTGGGGCTTCTGGTAAAATCCTTTCTGGCACTCTTTTCAGAGTTAATAACTGATGGAGAATTGGAGGGCTTCAAGTTAGGGCTCGACAAATTTGGATTGAAATTCTCCGAACATTTTTTGGAACCGTCAGTTTTGGGCAGATTTGAGCGGATGGATTTCTCTTTCCCAGGAGTAACCATTGCAGCAGCGGTCTTCGAACTCGAATCCATGGCCAAATTCCTGGAGAAAGAAAGGAAGCGGAGCGATTCAGTATGAAAAATCTCGCGAATTTAGATTTTTGCTATATGAATTTGTTGAGTTTTATTGATTGATTGAAACAGGGAACTGAGGGGAGGAAAAAGAGAACGTTGAGCTTTGGACGCTCGAAATGTAACGGCTAGTTTCCATGTGCTGGGTTCTACTCCGTTGGATTCATTCACAGGATTTTAGATCGTCAGATTCGGGAATAATGGAATTCAGATGAATCGATATTGATGAAAATAGCAGAAAAGACCGCACGGCAGTTCAATTTTTGTGCAAACATTTTTATATAAAAATAAGAGTAGTACATTGAAAATAATTCCATAACATAAATTATAATTCCAAAAATACACCTACCATTTCAATATCAAAACGAATAATTTTTATTTTAAAAAAGCATAATATCTTTTCTAATTTTTTTCGAACCACTCACATCTCATACCATTGCGTCGCTAATTATCGCTAGTTATGTTGATGCTTAATACATGTTGTGGATGACATAATACTTTTGTTGTCATAAATATGTTTTTTTATATAAGTGATAAATAAAGTTTTAAAAGTGTAAGAAGTGTAGTTAAGAATGGTTTTAATGACTTGTATCCCACAATTTGTTAAAACGCCTAAACCGAAATATTATTATCAAAATGTTGACTTGCCTAGAGAACATAGAAATACGACACAATTTTTCCAATCAATGATGGATCTGATCTTGAAAGAAACTTATCTTGGTTACATTTGAAATACACCGCAGTTTTTTCGATCAAATATGATTATCCAAATCAAAATCAGCAACTTAAACTCAGTCTTAAATAACTTCCGTAAAACATTTTTCGAGTATCTTCATTGAATGTTTTATTTGACTTGGTAGCATTGCATGAAAATCCATCTTGTTGAAAATCAAGCTGACAAAATTAAATTTAGATGGCCTCAAATATCTTCTTAATCATAATAATCAACCTTCAATCAATTTCTGAATTGCGTATGTTTGTTAAAAAATCCCTTTCTCAATCATCTAATCAATATTAAAAATATTGAATTCTTCTTTTTTTTGAATAATTTATTTTTATAGTATGTAATTCTTTTTTTAACAGGCATTGCAATAAATTTTTGCCCAACCCATGTTGTCCAAAGATAATATATTAGCAATTTGGCATTTATATTTATATTTTGTTTTATTTTTCTGTTTTAATGGCAAATTTAATAATAATAATAATAATAATAATAACAATAATAATAATAATATTATTATTATTAATATTAAGACGTTCTCACATTATACTTACTCTTTCTCTTTTCATTTATTTTTCCGATTTCCGATCCAAAGAATTCAGAAGGAAATCAAGTCCCTGCAATTAATTAAGAGGCGAAATTTTGGGGCAGAATTTATTGTTTGATTTGATTCGTGTAATTTAAATCGTTGGCATTCATTCATGTGTGTTTATTGGCAGAAAAGTTGTTATTGTGTGCATGAAGATTGAGGAATCGAATCGAGTTGTGGAGAGACAATCTTAGGGCTTGGGATTTATACGGATCATTGAAGATTCCAATGCGGTGGATGCACCGCGGTAGGGGAATCAGGATCGTTGAATAGCTGCTGTGGCAGATCTGATGGTGAGGAGTTCATTATCGTTTTCGCAGAATTGTTTGGACCTGTGTTTTTGTTTTAGGGAGGTGATTATTAGCTGCAATAGTGGTGGCGACGGTGGTGAAAGAGATTATTTGTTGAAGTATAGGAGGGCAAAAGGGGAAAAGAGGAGGAGGAGAGTGGCGGCGGAGGAAGATGCAGCTGCACTTCTCACCTAGCATGAGAAGTATAACGATATCATCGAGCGGCAGCGGAGGAAATGTCAATGGAGGAGTCGGAGATTTGATGAAGATCAAGGTCGCAGCTCGCCACATTCCGTACCGCACTCTCTTCCATACGATTTTGATTCTTGCTTTTTTGTTGCCTTTTGTCTTCATTCTCACCGCGGTCGTCACCCTCGAAGGTGTCAACAAGTGCTCCTCAATCGGTACTTTCATGCATCTTGCCTACAAACCCCGATGCAAAACTTTGTTTTCATGATAATTTATGCCATGATGTTTGTTAGATCTTTAGACATTTTTTTCCATAAACTCTGCTGATTGGATTTGAGGATTTCTTTAGGGCGACTGATTTTTGGATTTTGGTTCCTTTCAATTTTGTAACTTGTACACGATTATGTGTGTTTACTACGTGGTATCTTCTGCCCCTTTATTTATTGAAATCAAATAGCAATAAGAAAATAAACTACTGGTGAAAATTTTCAAATTCAACCTTAACAGCATCAGACATGCTTTTCTTTCTGAAGATTCTGATTTTATTTTCGCACTATAAGCTGTGCCAATGGCTTGTGATATCCTGATTTATGTAGATCTTTTTTCCCTTGCTCTGTGCACTGGCGTCTCTATTACTTTTTTCTGTGCTAGGATAAGATTGACCATATATTATTGAAGATTAGGTCTAAAGTGTAAGTTTCGGAATTGGCTTATGGCTAAATATTGCAAACGACCATTAAATTATCAAAAAAGTGAGTTTTGACAAGTAGATATTGGTGCACTCATATCTAGTCTCGTGCCTGTAGTAAATCTATCGTGGTCTCTATATCACTTTCTTAATGCATAGAAGTATACATAGTTGACCACAACCTATGTGGAGTAGATGAATGAAACTATTGAATTGGTAATTCTCTGATCATTAGGTATAAATCATGTAAACAAAAGTTCTTATGTAGAACTCACCAGGAAGATCTTTTACCTCAAGGCTTCTTTATGTTCTTCCTATTTTTCCACTTGGAACCATAATTTATTTTTCCGTGGTCATTATTTTCTCCAACGGGTCATCACACCTCATCACCTTACGGAATTATTTTTGTGCTTGTCAACTTGCTCTCATAAGTGACTGAAAGAAACTGGTGCCATGTTCCCTCCTCAGCATGTCTCAATGTGTAACTGTACTGGAAATGTTGTATGCTTTGAGATAGAAAGAGGTGGTAATTTAACTTCCATGCTATGAAGATTTGCTGCCTTGTTGGATCTTTACTTTATCTTTTGGATTCCCTTTCAGTGGAACCCCTTACGTTATTTTTAGTTTTGTTTCCACTTTGGGCCCTGAGTACTGATCGAGCGTTGTGGTGTAGTTTTCTACTATAATGTTGATTATTAAATTGGTGACTGTAAGGAAGATGGAAAAAAACAGTGACTGACAGAATTGTGGTGCAGTTTTCTACTATAATGTTGATTATTAAATTGGTGACTGTAAGAAAGATGAAAGAAAATAGTGACTGACTGGTATAAATCTGGTTGTGAGTATCATCATTTTATCATCAGCATGTGTCAATCCTTAATCTTGCCTTTTTCATCTTCTTTCTTTATAAATGGGCTTTTTTTAAGATGCCAAAGTTTTAATATTTGTTTATGTATAATTATATATACATGAAGTTGAATCATCTATGAAAGCTATGGCTTCAAATTTTGTTTTATACTGTTTCACTTTTTCAGATTGTTTAGGACGGCGTTTGGGCCCAAAGCTTCTGGGCAGAAACGATGATTCTGGGGTAAACGTCTTTTTGTTCTTTCTTTGAATTCTTATGCATAGTATTTTTATTTTCATATATGACGGTTTAACTACAGTACGTCTTTATGCTGGTGATTCTCTTTTTATAGCAATGCTGAAAATTCGTTATTGTTG
The DNA here is from genome assembly GCF_012295235.1 of Primulina huaijiensis. Lineage (NCBI taxonomy): Eukaryota > Viridiplantae > Streptophyta > Magnoliopsida > Lamiales > Gesneriaceae > Primulina > Primulina huaijiensis. Next base: position 181,421 of record NW_027359504.1, on the reverse strand, counting down.
TTGTTATGACAGAGGATGGTCAAGGACTTTGTTAAGATCCTGAATCAAGCGAACTCTGAAAAAGTCCCTGATGGTCTGAAGCTTCCAGAATCTTTTAGTCAACTTGTTTCTGAAATGAAAAACAACAAGCACAGTTCAAAAGAGTTTGCTTTGATTTTGAAAGGAATGGTAGGTGTTTCTGACTGTTGTCTGTCTTAATTTACCAAATTTTATATTGCTGTGTTTATTTTCATCACACTCATGTCCTTCATTATTATGGAACGTGATGTTTTTTGCTATACGATACCAGATTACAAATTCTTATTCATGTTACCTCAGAATGCCCTTCTTTATGTGTTTCTATCTTCATACCCAAAGTACCATGCACCCATACTTTGTGTTAATCTCCTTCAAGGTTTTGTTTCACATAAAAAAATATTATTTAATGGTGCTCCACTATCTTGTTTAAATAGAAGTTTGTATTCACTATACTGGCTTTTAAGATGTGGTTCACTTTTATTCATTCTTCCTGTTTAATCAGCCCCATAGAGGGATAGTTTTTTTTTTTTCAAATATATTTTTGAGTTATCATTGTAAGTAGTTCAAATAAAACTTTGGCGATTATCTGACAATCTGAGATGATTAAAATCTTCACATGGTGCTTTTTAAGTGCACATGTTATGGATTTCCTACGCGAGGCTAATCTTGTAATGTGGAATTTGTGTTATCCACTAACAGATGGAGAGATATGAAAGGGAGATAAGAGAGTCCAAGTTCGCAGAGCTAATGCATAAACACTTTGCAGCCAGTGCAATTCCTAAGGGCATTCACTGCCTTTCGTTGAGGCTGACAGATGAATATTCTTCCAATGCTCATGCACGAAAACAGTTACCTTCTCCAGAGTTACTTCCTTTGCTTTCCGACAACTCCTATCATCACTTTGTGTTATCCACAGACAACATTCTCGCCGCTGCGGTTGTCGTCACGTCTGCTGTCCAGTCATCTGTGAACCCAGAAAGGATTGTTTTTCATGTCATAACTGACAAAAAAACATATGCTGGCATGCATTCATGGTTTGCCCTAAATCCTGTGTCTCCAGCTATAGTTGAAGTAAAAGGTGTTCATCAATTTGATTGGTTAACGAGAGAGAATGTCCCAGTTCTTGAAGCTGTGGAGAACCATAATGGGATTCGGAATTACTACCATGGGAATCACATTACTGGGGCCAATCTTAGTGATACCACCCCGCGATCATTTGCCTCTAAATTACAAGCTAGAAGTCCAAAGTATATTTCATTGCTCAACCATCTTCGCATATACCTTCCAGAGGTGATTATTTTGCTATTGAATAAGTACAAGTGCTCTAACTCATTACATAATTTTAAAACTAGGAAACAATCTTGTGATATTGAGAGGGAAGTATACCATGCCACCATCTGACGTGGCTAGCATTTTTACCATTCCCTCGAAAAAATTACTATCTGCCTCCGTGTGTTGAAAGTGACATTTAATCTGGTCATTATGTGGGTGCGGAAATCAAAGCTTTACTGGATGCAAAAGTTTTGCGAATTAATCATATATAAGCAGATAGAGTCAATTAATTTAGTCATCAAATTTCCCTTGAAGTTGACCTGCCTCTCCATGGAGCCTGGCCCTTTTTTTATCTTTTCGTGGGTTTCTGTCAATTAAATACATAACCAATTTTAGCAGTCCTCTCATACTTGTTACAGCACGAACTGGAACTTGGTTTATCATTGATTGTCTGGCATTACCTTTCACCTTGCATTTGGCTTTTTCTGTTTCAAGGCTGAGATAATGTTGCCCTATATCTTGCAGCTATTCCCAAACCTTGACAAGGTTGTGTTCTTAGATGATGATGTTGTGATTCAATTCGATTTATCTCCTCTCTGGGACATCAACCTCAGTGGAAAAGTTAATGGAGCTGTTGAAACCTGTAAAGGTGAAGATGAGTGGGTCATGTCTAAGCATTTTAGGAACTATTTCAACTTCTCTCATCCACTAATCGCTAGGAATTTGAATCCTGATGAATGTGCATGGGCGTATGGAATGAATATATTTGACTTGCGTTTGTGGCGGAAGACAAATATCAGAGATACTTATCATACCTGGCTCAAGGAGGTCACTAAAATTTCCCTTTCATATATTTGTTGGGGCATTTGCCTTATTATGTTTTGTAGGGCTGTGTACTGAATTTTTTGTTTATTTATACACATGGAAGGCCCATCATCACTATGGTCAGAATTTTAGATTTTGTATGCATTTATTAACTTTACTGTCATTAATCCATAACTAACTACAAATGGATATGTATGTTCTACTATTGAGTCAGGCCTTGTTTTTTGCCATGTTTCATATAGCTCGTGATAAGCTTTGATGTGGTTTCATATGTTTTTATTTTGTGCCATTTCACCTCCATTGTACATGAAGGCACTCATTATGTTTCATTAATGTACTATGCTTAATGTAGGAATCATATGACGATTTTGATATGATGCTTGTATTTTCCTTCACTGGGTTCGCTGTTATTGCAGAATCTGAAGTCAAACCTAACATTATGGAAACTTGGAACTCTCCCCCCTGCTTTAATTGCGTTTAGGGGTCATGTTCACCCAATTGATCCTTCCTGGCACATGCTTGGGTTGGGTTATCAAAACAAAACCGACGTTGAAAAGGTGAAAAAGGCGGCAGTTATTCACTACAATGGCCAGTCAAAACCATGGTTGGAGATTGGTTTTGAGCATCTTCGCCCATTTTGGACCAAGTACGTTAACTACTCGAACGAATTTGTCAGAAATTGCCACATTTTGGAGTAGTTATCAACCAACGAAGTGTGCGCCAGTGAAAACGGTTTGATAATATATATGGATCATTGTTGGCGTTTGTGAGGTATATAAATTTGTTGCTATTCGGTTGAGCAAGAATGAAAAACTTGTCTGTTCATAGCGGAGAACAAAATCTTGATTTGCATTTGTGCTCAAAGGCCGATGAAGGGAAACTGTTTGCGATATTGGGATTCTACTTCCTTCTAGTTTTTATTAGACGAGTACATTATTTTGACCTCCATGATGGCGAAACCCCTATGCCTGCTCAGAAGGGTACAACAGCATATCTTCTTGATGATGCATGGAAGGATAGAGCTAATGTGCAGATCCTACGTGAGGTTCCCACCCTGGCCCATTGGCCGTGGAGACGATTCTTTTCTTTTAATTTTGTATTTGTTTTGTTTTATATTCAGATTTTGTTGCCAGTTCCCAATTTTTACGACATTCATCATTGTGGTGATTATAGTCGGTCATCATCAGGTTGTCAAGAGTCGGGGAGAATATCATAGGCTATTTGTTGCTATTTGTTATGTATCATTCGTGCGAAACAAAATAGATATGCAGATGATTCTTTAATCAAATTCTATGATCTGATATTCACTGTGGCTTTTGTTCTGGCCTTGTGGGCTGGTTACGTAATTAGATTAGTGATTTACAAACTCGTTAGATAATACACAACATTCATCTACGTAAGCAGAACATGAAATCATGCCCCGGATCATTCTCCAAATCTGATACATGTTTTAAGATCACGCAACGGTACAAAAAGGTAAAAGTATGTGGAAACTTAAACACCACTGAGAGGAAGAAAAAGATTCCAAGGCAGTATAGTTGATGGTGTTCGGAACTTGATCAACAGAGTTAAGTCTTGATGAATAGCCTCCAAAATCTGGATCACACATCTCTTCATAGCATTGGCCAATTTTCAAGAGTACATATGAATCAACATGTTCCTAGCAAATAAAATACATCACATCAAGCTAATAGGAGGAATAGAGTAAAACAAATTCATTTGAGCGGATCAAACAATGGTACTATATAGTACCTGGTTTATGGTACCATTCACTCCTCTGACGGTTCATCTGTATCCGATAAGGGCAAGAGGGTACAAATCCCAAGAACATGCCCGTTAAGGCACACATAATACTCGATGCTTTCTTCATAAGCACCCAATCGACAAGTAGCACTCGGTGGTATCATATTAGCAGCCAGCATGTTCCACAGCTTAGCCTTACAATAGGGACATACCTCCGTTGGATGAAGAGGAGCAACCCTCTGAATCAGCATCTTCCTAACCTTCGATGCCGCAAAGGATTTAAATATCCCACGAAAAAAACCAATGTCCCCTTCGTCCCCTTGGTCTAGATGTTCGCAAGGATCCGAGACATATAAAACATCTGTCCGACATTGTGGTAATAGGAAGCTCTTTCCCGATGTCCTTGAGAATCGTGTTCTGTAAACAAAGTGGCCAGGGATTTGGATATTATTGAACAAACCATCTTCTTTACACCCGAAACAGTACACAAGTAGCTTGCCAAGTGCCCTCCAGTTACCATCCACACTATGGCTTCCACTAGACTGCAAATCAAGCATCATTTTAGGGGCTCGTGTCTTACAGAACTCTTTCCAAAGAACACGTTTAGCTAGATCATCAAACCATTTGCAAGCACAAGAAAGTGCGGCAATCAATTTTGGGTTCCAATTCAAATGATTGAAAACTAGGAATATGACTTCTTCGCTGAGATGCCCTTTCGTGCAAACACAACTTGATGAATGTAAGCATCGCAATTGCTTTGTGAGATTCATAGTCCTCTCCTGGTAATAGACAGAAACATTGAAGAGATCTCAGCATAGAAAATTGGAACGCAAAAACAAGTGATAAAACATACAAACTTCCATCGGTAGGATCACCTCATTCCACAAGTATAAACACCAAGAGAACATGATTGATAAAGCCTCATACAACAGAAGATACATCTTAAATACAAAAGAAGGAGTTGGAGGATATCATAGGTGATGGGGAAACCACAACGAAAATTGAAATGCTGTGTTTATTTTTCTAAAAAATTCCCTCCCCAAGAAATCCTGAGTTTTCCCTTGAACTTATGTGCGACTAATAAATAAACATCTGGGATTGGTAAAAGGCCTTCCTTGAAACACTGCAAGTAAATCATGAAGCAAGATCCAACACGATGAAAGTCCCACCTCTTCAGAATTTATCGCCAATGAATGTGACACACACAACTTTTAGAGTAAGTTAGTCCCAAACATTATCCACTCAGACGAAAAGGTGCACACATGGCAGCAAACACACTCAAAGAACAAAAGTGGACATAACAATCTTTCTATTGATTAATACCAGATGCGTGCATATAGCAGTAAAAATATAAGAATTGGAAATTTCCCTCAAGAGTCACAATGCTTAATACATAACCAACCATAAACCAGAAAATAACATCCAATCACACTCCATAACGTGCGACCAGCAGTTAAAGAAAATGTTGGTAACAAAATAAGCGTCAACAAAATGGTGAGAAATTTCACATAGGAAAATTTGTAATTTGTAAAAGGCATCCACGAAAGCTCTAAAACAAAATTACCCACAAGTGAGTTTGTAATAGTTGAGAAATAACACATTCACCTAATTAAAGAGAGATTTAAGAGAACCTCCATATATTGCAGTATGATTCAGCACCCAATCACACACCTAAGCCATATAAAAACCGAAACCCACTTCGAGTTTCGGAGAATCACGATGAAAATCACTAAAAAAACCATCCCAAAAAGTGTAGAAATCGCAAAACACGCAATGCTCACAAACTTCTTTGTCTAAAAACAAGACCTTGATTTAAAGAAAATTTATTCAATTAATCAACTGGATCATACAATCACGACCACAAATCCAAACCTCAGCTGGAAATCAAACTAGTTTCAGCAACTGTCCCCAAATCTCAGCTGCATGGACAAGAAACCAAGATTTTAGGGATTTGCATGTAATGGAATCTGAGACATCACCAATCGACACGCGCGATTCACGAAGCGATCCAAATTTTGACCATTTCAAGACACGATTTCAGCCAAGAAAGGAAAAAAAATACATCAAATTTGTGGTCCAAAAGTAGCGTAGAGATTTTACAAGTAGAGTATCGAGTCAAGAAGGGGCTTTGAAGTAACTAACTATCTAGAACACAAGAAAATATAAAAAATTCCTGAATTTTGTGGATGATATTCGTCGTAAATGATAACCTTGGCACGTTGTCACTTGGAGTAAAAAACAACAGGCGAATGATTTTAAATTTGTTCATGGAAATTGGTGTTCTTCCTCGATTTGTCTTCGATGCAAGTCTAATGATCCAAGGGACCACATGTTTTCATCGCTGTATATCTAAGGATCCAATATTATACATGTTTTTTAATACGATGAAACGCGTGACTTCACCAGAACAAAAACGCGTGAGTGTTGAATCGAATGAAACAGTTTTCTCCTCTTACATAACTGGAATTTTAGAAAAGTGGCAGTGTAGTGGGTCGGTCGCCCTTCAATGTGTGAGCTCAAGAAAATATCGAAGATTTAGGGTGTCTAATTCAATCTTGAAATTTTAATTATTTTTATTGATTTTTGTAGAATTTAAAAATCTAGATATATTGAATATAGATTTTTATAAACTCTATAAAATATTAATGTTATCCAAATTAGATTTTTCTAGAGTTTTAAAAAGTCTAGTAATATTTAAACTTGACTTTTTAAAAATCTATAGGTATCCAATATTTCCATAGATTTACAATGATTCTAATATAATTCTTTATGTAAAAACCTTAAAACTCTAAGGACAACTATAGAAACTCAAAAATTGTCTTCTACTCACCATAGAGATTTTAGTAGACTTTTAATCGAATAAAATATCTTTCTCACCCATATATCTCTCTTCCTCATTCAAAGACGATGCTTTTCTCCTCTCTAAAGACAAGTCCAGGGTTCCTCGAATTTTAGAGAAATGATTGAATTAAGCCAATGTTTGTTGATTTTTCGGAAGGTAAAGTATCAGTTGACGCAGACACCTGATATAAAACAAGAACACGATTTTGTGCATTCGTGTGGTGGGAACTTTCAATTTCAGAAAAGTTCACAAAAGGCACTATAAACAAGCTATGAAACAAAACTCCATCCTAATACGTTTTGCAGAATGTCCTCGAGATTATCACTACAGATATAATTTATAACTTAAGAAAACAATAACAATATAAAAAAGATTCCCTAACGAGCACAAGCTAAAAATTCCAGCTCTAAAAATATCATAGAAAAAAAGACGGGGGCATCCATTTTTGTTCATATCTCATTATTATTTATTATCTCATGTATCACTATTTTGTAATATTAAATTTTATTGTTTTTAATTAACAAAAAAAGAGGGAGAAGTTGAAGAAATTAGACACGATATGAATATAATTTATTAATAACCGTCTAATAATAATCAATTGAATTGGAAAATATTATTATACTTAAGTAATTATATTTTATTCAAATTTAGTAACTTTTTAATGTTTAATATATATAGAATTCATCAGTAGTGTATATAATTTTACTTTTCAAACGATAATAAGAAAAATCTTAAAATATAAATATATGGTGAAAACAAATTCAAATATTCTATTAATAGCTTCGAATTTTAGCAAATGTAATTCTGAAAAAATGAGGTGATGATGATTATGACGATACATGACACTCAAGATAATTTAGAGCGGTGATATTTTTTTTCCTTTTTCTGAGATAGAATAGTGCTATTTCAATTGTTAATTTAAGGAAATGAATCTCCATTTAATAAAATTGTTGGAAATGAAGTTTTCTTAGTTCCGTGCTTTAAGCAAATATATCTTGGACATAGAAGGGGTCAGGGATGACAACTTTCTCCACGGGTTTGAGGCCCCGCGGGGAAAAACCGAAATGGGGATGGGATCCCCGATGTTTTCGGGTTTGAGTATTTTTTAAAATCTCCAAAGTGGTTTGTGCCGGATTGCACAATTTTCTTCAAAAGAAGTGTTGATCTGATAAATTTTCAATTGAACCAGATAATGAAGTTCCACAAAATTCAACAGAACAAGTTTATGAGGATAACAACTTTGATCAAATATTTGACACTGAAAAACAACAACGAGCAAATGCAAATATATAGAGGGATACTATAACAAATCGAATGTGGAATGACGTTGTTCATATTGACAATAACGAACCTTAGATTTTTTTCATAAAAAACTGCATAAAATTATATTTCATAATGTTTTGATTATTTATTTATTTATATTGATTAAATTTTTATATATGCTTATAAATTAAAAATTTATTGATTAATTATTTATGCATGTTGAATAGCCATGGGGATTGAAAATTTGATTTTGTTAAATTGAACTGTAGTTTTTTTCATGTATTAAACACATTTACTTTTTAAATAAGTAAATTTATTTCAAAGTGAAGATGTTATTTATGNTATATATATAAGTACAAAATTTGTACCATTTAAAAAAATTTGCTAATATCTATCAAAATCTTGCAAAAAATCTATAAAAGTTCATGAAATTCTATTTACAAATATGTGAGATTCTATCAAAGTCATTGAAAGTCATTAAATCTCTACATTGAATACACCACACTTAGTAGCATTGAATGAACCGACATTTTTAGGGATACATTTATATTTCTATAAACGTGACATTTTTCATTTCTTTTCTTTTCTTTCCATAAATTTTTTACTCCAATGTTGTTTTAGCTATCGAGATTCAAAATTTGGGCCACGTTTTTGTACATGTAACCCAGATTTTGCATGGCATTTGGGGCAAATTTCATCCCATATAATGTGGTTATATTTTTTATGTGGAGGCCTAAATGATGGATGTAAGATGAAAACCAGCACAATATTTAGAAAATTATAAGCTTCAAATTATATTCAACTTCGATTCGAATTTTCGAAATGTTTCAAAAAAACTGCTCAAATTAAAGCTGGAGTTCGGCATGAACGTGCACTTTTTTTCTAATAATGAATTCATACATTGGAATGTTATATTAATTTAATTTTGATTAAGTTTTGTGTATGAGCAAGTATTCACCTTGTTCATTTGGTAATATCTGTTTGCCGTATTTCAATATTCTTTAATCTTTGACCTTCCTGACTTTTTTAACTTCTTATTTTTCTCATTTAATGTTTTCTTTTCAAGTATGACATCGTACAAGTATTAAAGTTTATTTTACTCACTTCTTGACTTGGGTTATGGTATTGATTTTATGGGCGAAATTGCACTATTGATTTAGAAGTGGTTAAAGTTTCCTCGCAAGATGTTATATACGTACAAAACAAGTATTTATCGATGAAAAAACTAAAGAGTCTGGAAAACCAAGATTGTGAATACCAAAACAAGTATATAACAAATTTACAAAGAAAGTAACTCAACATGAACACATACAAATTTTGTAGTTCTCATGCTTTCTCTTCCATCGCTCTAAAATTCAAGAAAGTACACGAAGCGAGTGCAAGAAGCAATGAGGGCTCTCCAAGTGTCCTAATTCTAACCTCGCTTCAACAAATATACTCGTGTATATTTGCAGTGCTATTGCAAATGCAGTTCCTCTAGTCTCTCGCTCGTATTAATCTCCCAAAACTAGTCTCTACAGTCAGAAACACAATGAAAGTTATTTGTTATTCGTCACTTTTAACTCACAGGGTGTAAAGGTGTCTTTTCTTGGAGAGAGATCACAGTTTCAAAAGCTCCCACCAAGGCCTTAACCTTGCTTTTCCTGCTTTTAACAAGTTTACTCGCGGTTTCTTCGATCACATTATTGAACAAACGTTGATCATCTTTCTTGCCCTGCACATCTTGGTGCTTTAAGAGAACCTTGTCAGAGGACAGCTTTGCATCAGTTGCACCATCATCTCCAGTCCTTGTATAATTTTTTGAGCTCACATCAGCCGTGCTGTTTGCTGCCCCCACAACTTTCCGTTTTCGAAATTTAACTCTCCTAGGATTGTTGTTGTCTGACATAAGGTCTACCACCTTTCCACTTCGGAACTTTAGCTTCACTGGAGAGCGATTTTTATCATCTGAAAGTATCATCCTACTCTTTATCAATGTCTTCTTGCCATTTTCTGTCACAGCTTCCGCTTTTTCATCCTTCAGAGATACGTTGTCAGACGTGACAAGTTCAGCTGCATCGCCACCTTTGTTATCAATCTCATCGTCATGTTTCTCATGAGACAACAAAGATGGAGACTTTCCACGAGATTTGTCATCTGAGATGGAATCCAAGGAATCACTCTGAGTTCCTGTTTCAATGACATGCAAGGTTTTCTCAGGCACATTCTCATCGTCAGATGTCTTTGTCTCAACCCTGACTAATCTATTCTGATCCTTCACAGGAGACACCAACTCTGAGCTTCGGGGTTTTCTAGTTATAATGGACACTTTCTTAGTATGAGTAACTTTAGCGGGCAAAGGAGCAGCAGTAGATTTTAAAGCCTTTTCAGCTGAAGTTTTCGAATCTGTCATCTTTCTGCCTGTTTTGACATCACCATTCCTTCTCCCCTTTCCGTCCGAATTCTCAAAAGAAGATAATGATACCTCAACCTTGACTAGTTTTGACCTCAGAGAAGGGGACAGCTTATCAGATTGATAATCTGTCCTCTTCTTAGTTCTTGATAATTTCGTATCAGTCAAAAAACCATCTTGCACTGGAACTTCAACTTGTTTCGATGGAGGTAATATTTACCGCTTGATAACTTCAGGTGGGTCAGGTGAAAAGGATTTTCTAACAGATGAAGATTTAAATTTTGGCAACTTCTTGTTATCACCAGATGAAGTATTTCGCCGACTTGGGGAATGACTTTTAGCAACCAAGGATATCTTGGGTTTTAGAGATAGGGATTTGATACCAGGAGAAAGCTTCAGGTTAAGTGAATGCTTGTTATTACCTACAGACAGCTTGTGTTTCGAAAGCTTTTCCTTCTTTGGCTCGCCAGAAACGAAGATCTCTACAGGAGCAAGCTCACTATGTGAAAGTTTTTCCGTTCTTTTTCGTGAAGATTTCCATGGCTTCTCTTCAAAGACATGCTTTCTTCCGTATTTACAGAAATCGTGGCAAGAACCAGAGGAAGGTCTGAGATAATGAGGAACCACTTCATTCTTTTTAGGAGTTACCACTTCATTCTTTTTAGGAGTTAGCAATGGATCAGTTCTTTGTACAGCCATGAAAATTGATAGCGAAAGAAAATAGAAAATCCAATATCCTGAATCCTGAACACAAAAGTTCCATAAAGGATATCAATACTTGCAACAAACTCATCAGCAAAACACAAGAAAAATAAAACACACAACCCATAACTACATCGCAATTAAAAGAGAGAGCGAACAAGAAAGTACAGTACATGCCCATTCCTAATTACACAACAATCTCCAAATGAAATGATTTGAAATTCATTCTTCTTCACATAATCTCAAAAAAACTTGATTCAGACAAGTATATATAATGAAAGAAAAAGAATATTTTTATATCAGGCTTTCAATAAACACCAAATCAAGAGTTTGATCTGTATTGCAAGAAATTGTTTATCCCATAAAAAAATCTTTGCATTCACCGTATTTAACCTCGCCATCTTTTGCTGAACCAATCAAAATACGCACTCGAACAAGTCGAAACATAACAACAACCATACCTTTTTTCCTCAACAAATCAAAAGGAAGTCGATAAACAAATCATTCCAAAAATCAACGCGCAAAACCAACTAAAAACTCATCAAAAAAGAGAAAGAAAAAGCCCGCCATCCCTGTCACAAAAGAAACAACCCACAATTTACACCCGCAAACATTTCTTTAGAATTCTTTCCCAGCAAGGGAATAATGAACCACAAAATTACGCGTACCTTTTCCCTTCCCTTCCCTTCCCTTCCCTTCCAATCCCTTTTTCGCTCGCCGCTTTCCCACAAAGCCAACAATAAAAGCCTCAAGAAAGAAGGAATTTGCCTGAAAAGATATTAAAAAAGGGATTAATATATACAGCATAAAGCATAGGAATCAGCAACAGGAAGAGAAGCCCACCTCCGAATTCAGTTATTTTATTTTTTGTATTGTCTTTGTTTTCCATTTTTAAAGTTTTCTTGAGCATAATTGAGAGAGATAGATCGTGCAAGCAAAACCTTGTGGTTTTGAAGAATTGTGGGAGTTTGAAAGGGAAGGCTTTATACGAAAGTTTGCGCGTTTTGTTAGTTACATAGTATTACAAAATACTGGATCAAAGTTTTTTTTTTTTTTTTGTAAATAAAATTTTAAAATATAAAACCAAAAATCATATTTTCTAACTTTTGGAAAATAAAAAATTCAATTTCTTTTGAAGATATTTTCCCAATTCAAATATCAGTTTTACTATAAAAAAAAAATTAGCTGAATTGTGTGCATTTTATTCATTTTATACATTAGATTATCCGATATTTATAGAATCCACTCGAGTTTTGTATGTAAATAATCAACTGCAAGTGTATATATTTAATAATATTTATTATTACTTTAATATAATCGAGAATGGAATGATGATGGATGCATAATGTAACGATGATAAATCAATATAGATATATAAGATAATGATATACAACATTAATATTAGCATATTAATATTTATTTACAAGAAGTTTTAATTTACAAGAAAACATTTTAATGGTTACGAAGTAAAAAATCCTTGTTTTACTTCTGACATAATCAAAATATTTCACAAGATAGCTGGTAATAATTAAAAAGAGGATCTCTCACAAGATAAAGTTTCTAATTGTGTGCATTTGATTGTTGGCAACATACTAACAAAAGCATGAGAGTTAGATGTAGCTGAAAACAGGTAAAACAAAAGACCATGTATACAAGAATGATAAATTATAGAGCATATTTCTTGTCCTATAAAGTATACTAAATCTAACCAAGAGATATACCAGGAGTTGGTAGTGGAATTTGATCGTTGCTTACGACCTGATACAGTCATCTTAACAGCTCCTACGGAGGCCAAGAACTGACCAAGAGATGATAAGGTTCTCATGTCATCTGGAGGGCAATATCTTGCAGCCTTTCCTAAATGCAAAGTGGAAAGGAAGGATAGTGAAGGACTTGTAACATAGTGTTCGCCTAAAAGTTGTCGAGAAATGCAAACATCGGTAACAAATCTGATCTGGTTGTGTTGACTGGAGCAAGGAAATGTGCAGGTGGGGATTTGTTCAGATGACATCTTGGTATAAATGCAATCGATTTTGATCCATAATTCCGAATATTTTCATGAGTTACTAAGAAAAAGATCGTTTTTGACTAATAGACAGCCTCAACAATCGTACTATTTCACCAAATTTGGAAATTTGGCCAGATAAATCCCAACTTAAGGTGCACCATTTCTATTTCACTCCAAAAGCAAGAATCCCCACGTTTACTAACATCCAAGCAATTTAAGTTATGGATCAATATTTTATCAGAAAACGGTAGCACATATTTTACAAGTCTAGGACAAATCCCAGATTCTAAAATTCACCCAAAAACTTAAAAAAAAAAAAAAACACCGTTATCATGATAACAACACAAAGCAATACAGACATTTACACTAAGTTTAACCTCATATCTTAGAGTACTGCGGTTAAGAAAAGGACCGAGAGGGGGAATGGAAACCCGGTGAGTTGAAATAAAACCTTCAGTCGAATGCTCCTCTTTTGGGTTTCAGTTGATAGCAGATACCCTTCAACGGGGACCCACTTAGGCCATATGAATCCAGCTTTCGAGAAACTGATGGGTTCTGAAAATTTGAAGATTTTTGGTAAAGGAACGAAAATGGCCGCTGCCATCTCACCGAGCAAAGACCACCTGATAGTGGAGTGGAACTGAAAAACGTTTACTCTCCATAGTCAAGAAGGGGTATGTCTTGACACATCGACTGTCGTAGTTGAATTTTGTGGGTTTTCTTTTTCTTTTTTTAATGGGGATCCACATGAATTTTTGTGGGCAATCTAAAGTCCTTGATTAAATTGGTTCAAAAGATTGGTTCCATAATTAAATTATTAGATGAAATTGAAATTTAAAAAAAAAACTAAACATATGGGCCGGGATAAAATATGCTTTTGAAAAGAGCAATTATATAATAAATTTTTTTGGATATTGAAAAATAAAAGTATTTCCGACAAAAAACAAACTTTGTTCTAAGTTTAGAAACATATTAGTGTTCATTCTCTGGCTTCTAATGTTTTGTTTATTAATTTGATCGAAGCGGAATATCATACAAAACAAAATAGACCTGATGTCGATGCTAGAACCGGATATGGATTTTGAATCGGTGAAATAGAAACCAGGCAGTTTGAATGCAATTTGAAATTCGGTTCAGAGCTAAATCAAGATGAGTGGTTACCTTCCTTGCAGAAATTTCTAAATTTTCACAAATCTTTTATGACATTACATTCTTCCCCTTGAATAATCTTTAAAATAGATAATTGAAAATTTTGACCCCTCTGACCTAAATGGCAAGAAATTTGCAGAATTCCATTAAAATATACATCACATATAAGAGGCAAAATATAAAGTTGCGTTCTTGATTACTAAACCACAACTCCACCACGACTACGTTTGCTACAGAAATTACGATCTACAGAAAACGACAATCATTGGTAGAGCATCGGAACTAAAGTAACAACGAAGTGATTCCAACCAGTAAAACAATCCGGAGACGATACTAACCCAACACAAATTCTTGACTTGCATATTAAATTTGACGACTTCTTGTAGCCTTTAAATAGTTGAAACGTGCAGGCCATATCGTGGAAGGTACACATTTTGGTTCCATAAATGCGGAGAGGTAGGAAGTCATGTGATGATCTCCCTCACTAACCAATCCAAACTGGGATATGCAAAGTACAGAACGAGGAAAGATGGGAGTGCAAAGATAACTGTGATGAGTATGTACAGGGCCAATATGGCTGCGCTGGCAGGTATTGCATAGAAACTGATGAGAAGAAAAATGATGACTAGTGGAAACTTGGAAGTCAAATGAACAAAGAAGACGAGGGACTTTCTAAGAGTGGAATGCAGTCTCTCAATGGCAAGGTAATTGTTAACTGGATGATCGTTGTGATTTGATTCTGATAGTTCAGAATGATGAATGACTGGGACCCTCCTAAGGTTATTAACCGTCTGGCTTCTATTGGGTTTGGTGTTTAATGGCCAAACTACTTGATGATCCCCACAGATGGTGGAATGAGATTTCACTCTGTCGCCATTCATGCTTTCGAGCATCCATAGAAGAAAGAAGTTTTTACGAGGAAATTTCAGGTTCCCCTGATAAACCAGACGCAGTGATAAAAGATTGCACCAGGGGCAAGATATAAAGAGCGGCAGCTGAAGAGGTAAAGTTGGACATTTCACCACAGCCCATTGTAATCCTAGGATGCAGTTCTTACACAGTGTATGTCCACACCACAAAACATAGGGAATGTTTTCGACAAGGTTAAAGAATTCCCAGCATATTGGGCATTCTAGTCCCTCCTCCCTGCTGGTGATTGAAGTAACTTCATCATCTGAGCAATCTGTTGAGTCTTGCCCGGGATTTGGTGAATCGTTCAACCCTACACTTCCAGCTACACAACTGGATGTGAAATTCCACATCATGTAAACCAGGACCACTACAAGATGAACATTTCCTGTCCACACAGAAGACACTCCAGTTGGTAAGAGTATAATAAAATTAAAAAATACTAATAATAAAATAAGAGAGACTTTTAGACATAGACTCCAAGTGCAACCAAGTCCAACAAACTATAAGCTTCTCCAATCATATATTATTTCTTGACAAAAGAACGAGAAAAACTTAACTTAAAAAAATAAAAATTGTGGAAGTGTGAAACCCAAGTATTTTCCATTGACTTCAACGATATTCAGTGCATCTCAACATTCTCTAATACAAAATGTTCGATTTCAACTTCAAATACGTGAAGTCATAATAGACCTCTCATGAAGGTAACAGTGGAATTTACGGAGAAAGTATCCCATTTACAAGAACTCTTAAGCATACCACTTGTGCATCTTTCACCGGTAACAACTCTTTTGAATTATCCAACCTAATACGCTCTATGTTGAAACAGAGTAAATATTGATTTTTCACAACCTTTTCTAAATATCCATCCCTATTTCCTCGCAAATGCAACATTAAATCTGATTCAGCTGCATCCAGACTGATCTTAATCCTTCATACATTCGCTTTCTATAATTTCGATAACTGATAACACTCAAGCTTACATATTCAGGAGACAAGCAATAACACGTCACTAACAAAGATACATAAAACATCAAAAACACAAATTCATATAGCAGTGATCACAAGTAACATCAAACCAATCACTGGACTTCAGCCCCGTAACAAACCAAACCTTACGAAACACTGAATAAACAAAAGAACGATAACAAATCTCACACACAAACATACATATATCTGATTTTATAACCTCGATCATGAATCCAAAGGACTAAACATCAGATCGATTTACCAATCACTTGGGGCCGAGATCGAAAAGGAGAATAATTACAATTATTTCTCTCCGGTGAGCGGTCGCCGGTAGGAGGCTGAGATGGAACCAAAGGTCACCTGCCTTTTGACCTTCGCTCACTCCCGTATTATTGGATCGGATATCGAAAGATCGGCTTCTCACTAAAATTCCTGTTTTACCCTTGTCTCTTCCCCAATTAGCTATTTCTCTCCTAGGTTTGTTCGAGTACACTCGAAGGCGGGATGTAAAAACAAGGTTTCATTGGGCCAGAAGCAATTGTTACAATGTGCTTTTTTATTGGGCTAAAAACACTACAATTTTTCGCTTACCGGGCCGGGCTTAGAAGTGGTTTAAAAATGGCTTTATTACAATATTTTTTATATTATGAGTGGTGGTGTTATTTAATTTTTTTCTTACAGTAAAACTTGTAATTTTATTCAAATAATATCAAGGTCCAAGATTACAAGATTTACTAACCAAGGAGGAAAAGTCCCTGACATCCACACAAACGAGGATGGGGAAGAAATAGCAAAAGAAGCTAATGAATGTGCCATTGTATTCGCTGAGAGCATCACATGGCTCAAAGTTATGGAAGTATGATTACTCATAAGTCTTCGGATATCAATTGCAAAGTGCCAACATAGCTAAAGTCTTCTTCTGGTCGTGTGACTGCTTGCACAGCCAGAAGAGAGTCCGAATAAATTTGATGAAGTTGAAGATGATGATCCTGCACCAATGAGAGTCCCTCCGCAATAGCTGTAAGCTCAGCTATAAGAACAGATTGTGGCTTAGTAATTTTCTTCCCAAACGCCAACACATGCTGGCCCTCGTCATTGCGCATCACTCCCCCTATCGCAAAACTATCAGAGGTCTCCTTATACGCTGCATCAACATCCAATCGCAGGTGATTAAGGGGAGGAGCCATCCAAGTTTTCGGGGAATTTGCTGGTTCAAGACTGCTAAAAGAATATGATAACAACTTCTGGGCCTCCTGAAAGTCACGAAGCAAAGGATCACACCAGTCCGCATTAGCCACGACATTTCTGGAATCTGAGTCATGAAACTTTTTAGTCTCTCTAACCAAATTGCATAGGCACGAATTGCAAAAAATTCAAACTCCATTCTAGTAAGTTTCTCCTTCTTCCACTGGGCAATATCCAAAATCTCCATATTAGAATATTGTAGTGATAAATAATATACAAATTTATTAAAATAGGTTTTTCTGATATTTTTTATTAAATCAAATAAAATTTTAATATTTTATAATTTTTTGTTTATCAAAAAAATACTGACACAAAAATAAGTTATTTTAAACTCATCGATCTTAATAATATAGTATAGTATATATTAATAATTATAATAATAACAGTTATGATAATATTGTAAATCTAATATTTTAAATCGTATATCATCTCGAAAGTCAAGTTTAGAACACTATCAAATAATTAAAAATTATGGGATCCAACAAATATATTATTTTTTTAAAAAAAACGTGTCGTGCAGATGCGGATTGATTATTATATACTAAATTCTTCAAAAAATATACTTTGTTATTTTCAACTAATCTGTCTATTCAGTTAATAAATAGCAGTTTTATCTATCAATATATATGATCTTGGACTCTCGGTAATGATTTTTCTCATTCAGAAATGACAAAAAGATTTCATGATAATAAACATTGTCTAAGGGACGAAATAGAAAGAATAAATGTGTATTCAGCCGCTTGTGAACCTTCATATACTGTTTTATTCAATGTTTGTTCAATTACTCTTTTACCCGCAAATGAAATGAATGAATCGGGTTCGACAATAATGATATCTCCCAACATACCAAAAAAAAAACAAATATCAGACGTGTTTATCCCGTGTGTGTTGTTCGTTAGCACATTTCAGCCAAAGGCCAAAACGATAAGCACGGCAGCCTTACAGGTTGTGCTTAGCCTAAATCCAAAAAATTCGTCGTGCCCAAATTAGACTTCTATCTATCTATTTAATAATTGTTATGCTTTTTCCAAACAATAATTAAATCCGACAAATTTGGACATTGCATCGTCAAATTACGTGACGCGTTTATTTACTACTCACAGAAGATGCAATAAACAAACAAAATAGAAATTTTGAGCTAATATCACATTATTTCAAGATTATATAAAATTTAATATATATATATAATTGGACCACCTGAATTAAAGTCTGGGTAGGCATATATAAACATGTGGTTCCGCCAGTGGCAGAGACTGAAATAAATTTATGTTTTTTTTTATATTTTATTTATTTATTAGGGTGAATAACGTTAGTTTTCATTGAAATCTAGGATAGTAATGTTGTCGGAAAATAGTCAGAATAGAAAACCAAAAAAGGTGTACGGAACCCGGAGAAGGACCACAATATTTTGTATTTTTATGTACGTCTGAGACCCCACAAGCCCACTTGTTCCATTTTGAATTAAAAATTCATTTTCCGAATGCATTTTCATTATTTAGATATCTTTAAACAACGAAAATTCAAATAAATCGTATATTTATTTATATTGTAATCATATTTATCTCACAATAATTCAATATTTTATAGATTTAAATTTTATTGTGATTAATAAAATTATACTGTAAATAAGTATGAGACTGATTTGAATTTGTTTGTTTAATTTATCTAAACAATAAAATATATATATAAGTTGATCAGATTGATATCACAAAGAAACATAACTCAATTGAATTTCGTTGAGTAATTTCAACGATAATTGCTATCATTTAAAACCCATTACTCGATCTTCTTTTCCAAATCAAACTATTTTACAAATCAAATCATTTTCTTCAAATTAAATCTATCAATTTAAGAACAAATTTACGTGTCATGGATGAGAAGATGACTTCATATTTTGATGATCTAATAATTTAAAATTTGTCACATACATTAAACATAAAATTATTTATGAATTTAATAATAGAATTTCCAATTGGACATTATTTTGATGCTATGCAACAACAGTGCGTGATTTTGGCTGCGAACACTCAAATAGTGCCTGATTTCCATTCCTAATTCGATGCTATTTCTAATTACGCTATTAATTAATATACAAATAGACAGTTAATCAAATAAACTAATATAATCACCATATGTTATTTTTACTAAAATATGATATGCATGTGATAAATTAAATTAAATAAATCAAATTAAAATATTTACATAAATTGAATAAATTATATAACATATAGGTATAAGGTAAATTTATTGATATATTAATACTTTTTTAAAATTGATTTTTGGTGGAATTAATTTTAATTTTGAAATGAAATACCAAGAAATATTTAGTCTCGGGATACATTTTTAGATTGAAACATTGAATCACATAGGTTGAAGAAGAATTTTGTAATTAAGTTACGTTATTTTGGTTCGAAAATTATGCTAACATAGTTCAATGAGTCGGCTTGTACCACAATACAAAAACTTCTATGAAACAATTTCATAGTTCAATTTTGTGAGGCAAATGTTTGAGCTGATCTGATTTGATCTATGAGAAACTGTTAATTTTATGTCAAAATTTTTATTTTTTTCATTGTCAGTAACTCGTCTCATTGTTATGAATACGTGAGATTTTATTACATGAAACCTATTATAGAGTACACGGAGTATTATTTTACAAACTAAACCATTTATTTTACGGCAAAAACTTGTGTTAGACGGTCTCACGGGTCGTATTTTGTGAGACGGTTCTCTTATTTGGGTCATCTATGAAAAAATATTATTTTTTATGCTCATAGTATTATTTTTTGTTGTGAATATCGATAGAATTGACCCGTCTCACAGATAAAGATTCGTGAGACCGTCTCACAAGAGAATTACTCTTCTTTTACATATTCTTCATATATTTAAAATATGTTTTATTTACGAAAATATTTTAATTTCATAATATAACGGATTATGATTTTATCAATATTTTTGGATTACGTAATTATTGTTGTGATGATGTGTATATCTTTGAGAATCTTCAAATATACAAGTAATTAATGAGTTGGATGAGCCACATGCATATATCACAATCAGTAGGGTACAAATATTGTAATCACTCATACATCACACGAATCTTGATTGGGTATAAAATTTTGAGGGATCAATAGGAATAATATTGGACGGCTCTTCGAATTTTCGTAAAATTATTAATAATAATAATAGAAGTCTATGAAATTTAATTAAGAGTCGGTCTATTCTCACAAACTTGATAAATGATACGGTTTCATTATAGTTTTTATCTTTAATTTAATATTTAAAAAATGTAATAAAGCCATCGGATGACGAAAAAATTATCAGTTATATTCCAAACCCATGAATTTCAAATATATTCAAATGTATTTTTGTAATTTGAGATAAGCAAGATCATAAATTTTCAAGTCAAAAACTTGTGTGAGACGGTCACACGGATCGTATTTTGTGATACGGATCTTTTATTTGGGTCATCTATGAAAAAATATTAATTTTTATGCTAAGAGTATTACTTTTTATTGTGAATATCGATAGGGTTGATCCGTATTACAGATAAAGATTCGTGAGACCGTCTCACAAGAGAACTACTCAAATTTCAAATCCACTTATTCCGTGTTTATATAGGGTTTTATATTAATTAAGATAATTTCAAGTTCGTCTAATATTGATAACATTTAAAACTCATAATACTTTGTGTAATTAATAATTATATATTTAAGATTTTATGTAATGTTTCATTATTAATCATAAAAATATAATTAAAATTCATTAATTTCAAATCTATCCAACCAAATAAATACAATTAAGTTCGGACCATGTGCATTGAATTTTGACCAATAAAATACAGGCTAACGGAATTGAGGCAATGTTGAATGAACTGTCGGGATAAGGACTCTAATGAGATGGAGAAAATCACACACAATGCCGAAGAAGACACGCCCATGTGCTTCGTAATCTGGTGTTTTCCAAGAGCAATGAGCGTTTATAAACAAACGTCTTCTAAGTCAACAAAAGACATAGTTGGTTACAAACTTATGTGAGACGGTCTCACAAGTCCTATTTTGTGAGACAAATCTCTTATTTGGTTCATGCATGAGAAAATATTACTTTTTATGCTAAGAATATTATTTTTTATTATGAATATCGGTATGATTGACCCGTCTCACAGATAAAGATTCGTGAGACCGTCTCACAAGAGACCTACTCATTAAAATTTTACAAAAATATATCCGCTATGATTGGATATCTTTTCCATCATCTACTGTTTGTCATCACCCATATTTATACCAACTTGTAACTCATCGTGATCTAGTATGTGATAATTGAAGTTGATATCAATTTTTACACCAAATATTTATTATGTTACGAAAAAACTATAATAGGTGTAATTATGTAACATGTAGTTTAACCTTTACTACAATTTAAAATCATGTTTCGATCCGAAGAGCTCTTCTGATTAGGATAATAATTATTGCTAGTGAAAATTTATATTAAAAAAAAGGTTATAATACATCAATGGTCCTTAGTTTGGATTCATTCTCATTTCCGTCTCTAAATTTTATTGATGTGCCAATTTAATCCGTAAAGTTTTTAAAACAGGCCCTGCGACAATAATCAATAATTAACAGTTTGAACACGTCAATTTGACATATTTTATTATGTCCTAAAATTTTCATGTTATAATTTGATTTTGTCGGGATTCGAAGAATTAAGGCAAAATCGATTTTATAATTTTATTTTAGTTATAATTTTATTTTAGTTACTAATAAATCAGCATATAAATATGTGAGAACGACAGTTCAATTAATTCACATATCTAATATATTTTCATTTGTGAATTTCTTTATTTGTCTTTGTTCATTTATTTAATTTAATTTAAGTTAGCAAACAAATTAATAGGTTATCTTAAAGGTTTTTTTTGCAATTCATTGTCCATCTTAAATGAATTTGGACATTAATACACATTCCTATTTCTTTCCTAACTTTTATGTCAAAAAAAATTATTTATTTAAATTTTCTTGTTAATTTAAATTAGCAAATTAAATTAATATGTTTTTTAGGAGTTTTTTGTAATTCATTGTCCATCTTAAATAGATTTGGACATTAATACACATTTCTATTTCTTTTTTAAATTTTAGGTCAGAAAAATTATTTATTTACATTTCTTAGTAAAATCTAACATCTAACATACATATAAATATATCACTTCTAATTGTGAATTTTTTAATATACCCTTATTCATTTAATTTAGCAAATTAAATCAATAAATTTTTAATGCATTCTTTTATAATTTATTGTATATCTTAAATGCTTTTGGATATTAATGTATGTTGAATTTATCAATTTATCCATGATTTTTTTTTTGTTGCTGCTAAAATTTGTTACTAAAATTAGTGTATTTTTTCATAATTGCTAATGAATATTTCATATTTATATCTTATATTTTCTTTTATTTTACATATAAATAAGTCACTTTTATAACAAATTGATTTTAAAATAATAATTTTTTAATGGATTCTTTTATAATTTATTGTCTATCACTCTATCTTAAATGTCTTTGGATATTAATGCATATTGAATTTATCAATTTACCCAATATTTTTCTTTGTTGCTACTAAAATTTGTTACTAAAATTAGTGTATTTCTTCATGGTTGCTAATGAATATTTAATATTTATATCTTATCTTTTCTTTTATTTTACATATAAATAAGTCACTTTTATAACAAATTGATTTTAAAATATGAACTAAGAAGCATCGTATATTTTGTAGATATTGAAATATGTTAAAGATTATTTGTAAGAATATTTTTTTAACGTAAAATTATTCTGTGATTGCAATTTTGCAATACTTTTCTCAAATTACTTTTTTAATGAATTATTTTTTAATTGTGGTTTTACTACTTGTACATCTCATTGCGGGGTAGAAAACCTTGTACCATATATGGGTGTAACTCGCTTTAATTTTTAAAATATAACTAATAAAATTTGTGAGTTCTTCAACTATATTTTTCAATTTTTTCATAATATTATAAACACGTTATATTATTTTTTATAAATTTTATATATTTAATTTAAGTTATTTTTACTAATTAATGTCTATAAATTTGTGAAACTCTTGATATTTTTATATAGCTGATAAGAAAAAAACTTCTAATAAAATGTTTAATATTTCAAATATAACTATAAAATAATTTTTTTAGGAACTTAAGAATTTTTTTATGTATTTAAATTAAATTTTTTAATTAATATCAATGAATTTATGAAGCTCTTGATATTTTTATGTAGATGATAAGAAATGCTAAATTTTTGACAAATTCCAATAAATTGATTTAAGTAATAATTAAATAAATAGTTACTCAACAATTTAGTGATTTCACTTATGATTCATTATGTATTATGATAATATTTTAGATAAAAAATGTTTTTAAAATTAAAGTTTCTATTATTATATATTTTGTTATCAATTTTCAATTGCGTTCTAAACATAATACAAAATATGATTATATTAACATTATTCTATTACGAAATCATCATATATAATATATTATTTGTTATACTGTTTGTTCTTTTCAACCTATTAATTAATTTCTAATTGTATATGATGAAATTACATACATAAAAAACAATTTTTTCTCTTTTCTACATATTAATTAATTTAGCATTATATATGATGAATTTATATATATATAAGCTATTTTTCACATTTCAAAATAACAAAATTGTTATTTAATATTACTCACTTAATAAATTAACTAAGTTTTGTTTACCAATTCATTGTGCATTATTATTATGATTGCAATTTAATGAAGCATAGGTGAGGACATATAGTGGCACCCTAACAATTAATATTCGTGTTTAAATTATTATTAGTAATTAAAACTACTTTGTGTTCGATGAAATTATTTGATTAGTGAGAATAAATTTGATTTAGAAAAATGATTTCTAAAATGTAAAATAACAACTATATCATATTTGTTAGGAGCAATAATTGTTTATGTAAGGTATAACAATCGAAATGTAACGTTTGAATTGTTTTACGATTTTAAAATATTTTAGTTAATGTTGCATCGTTACCCTGGTTATATAACCTTTGGTAAAGCGGCAAATGCATGATCCTACAATTGGTATATATAAGAGTCAAAGTCATGAGATCAATTCTCATATATTCTGCAATAATTGTCTTTGTTGGATACATCGATCGAATCATGATGATTGAGCTACTATATAGTTTAAAATATTTGAGTTGATGTGTAATATCTATTCTAAAAAAAGAAAAAGTTAAACAAAATTCGCAAGGAGTTAAAAGTTAGCAAAAACACAATTGATATTTAACTTAATAAGAAGTTTAAGGGTTTTATTTTAACATCATTATGATAATTTAGTTAATTAAGAGAATTTTATTTGACAGTCAGTATATGCACTCCATTTAAATACATTGTGATTTTGATTTTAGAAAAATTTACTATTCTCTTAATTTTATTTTTATTGTTTTCCATTGTAAATGATATTTGGATGAAAATTATATTTGTTAATTTGAGAGAGTTGTCATTATGTTATAATCATGCAAATTGAAAAATGTTATATAAATAAGTGAATATATTTGATTTATCATTATGATGTATTTTTATTTATTGTGTTTTGATATATTTAGATCAATAAATATTCATAAATAAGATGTTATTTAAACAATTTTAAAAATTATTTAAATATTTTTAGTATATATTTCTTTATTAATATATGGGATGACGATCTCCACTCATATATTCAATTATTAGCACTGGCAGCAAACGACGACGGTGCAACCTGTTTACTGCCATTTCCATGTGATTTATCACGGTCAGTTAGGTGGTTAAAGAGCCAAATTACGGGGCGGAGAGCCAGGACACGACGGCGAGGCTGCCGTACGATAAAGCAGATGATATATATTCCATGTCAGTTCGTTTACTTTTTCTTAACATTCTGATTTCTGAATCATTGTACAAAACCCACGAGCCTTCTCTCCCATGGTGTCGGTCCACGGAACATGGCTTCTCATACTCCAGACCCCCGTTTCTTTCTCTCAAGGTTTGTAAGTTTCTTCTTTTTTCGAATTCCCAATTTGGGTTAGTTTTTATTATTTATATGATGTTATTTTCATCGAGGTGCAGGTGGTTTGGATTATTCCGGCGAGATTCTGTTCAACCTAGCAGCAGCGACGACGGTGAGAACAATCAAATATCGGGCGGCGCTGGTGAATGTTACGCGTGTAGTACCCAAGTGGGAGCCCCTGTTTTCCACTCCACCAGCTGCGACAAAGCCGACAAGCCGGAGTGGGAGGCGTCAGCGGGTTCTTCCTTAATCCCGATAAAAAACCGGCCGAGCAAAGCCCGAAACACCCGGCCCGATGCCGGCCAACTGAGAGCATTCGGAAGAGTGTTGGACCCCCGGAGCAAACGCGTGCAGCGATGGAACCGAGCGATTTTGTTGGCGCGTGGGGTGTCGCTGGCGGTAGACCCCCTGTTCTTCTACGCGCTGTCCATCGGACGCGGCGACTCGCCATGTCTGTACATGGACGGAAGCATGGCTGTTATCGTGACGGTACTGCGTACCTGCGTTGATGGGGTTCACTTATTCCATCTGTGGCTGCAGTTTCGGCTGGCTTTCGTCTCGAGGGAGTCGCTGGTCGTCGGCTGCGGGAAGCTCGTGTGGAACGCGCGCGCCATCGCCGCTCACTACCTGCGGTCCTTCCGGGGATTCTGGTTTGATGTTTTTGTGATTCTTCCCATTCTTCAGGTGACCCTATCCAAACTCATTCAATTCAACCAAAGAAAATCGTTAATTAATATGTCTACTTTACAAAATTTTACTTAATATGCAAATAAGTTTGGCAAATTTTGATAAAATATTAAATTTCTTTTAAAAAAATTATTTTTCCAGCAATTTTTTTCACACGTATCAACAAAAATCTCCATTCGTTGATCTTAATAATATTCATGGTGCTATTGCAGGCTGTATTTTGGTTAGTGGTGCCAAGATTAATCAAAGAGGAGAGGATAAAGCTCATAATGACAATTCTCTTACTGATCTTCTTGTTCCAGTTCCTCCCTAAGGTCTATCACTGCATATCTCTAATGAGAAGAATGCAAAAGGTGACAGGCTACATCTTCGGTACAATTTGGTGGGGTTTCGGCCTTAATCTTTTGGCATATTTCATCGCTTCTCATGTGAGTATTGCTATACTCATTCATGCTCAGTTTCTTGCACTATATGTATCTCTTGTGGTTCATTTAATCTATTTACAGGTCGCAGGTGGATGTTGGTATGTTCTTGCTATAGAGCGTGTATCATCTTGCCTACAACATCATTGTAGCCGAACCAATTCGTGCAATCTACCTCTGTCGTGCTCTGCGGAGGTTTGTTACCAGTTTATACTGTCGTCCGGTACTGTGGCGAATCCTTGTGGGAGTAACACCACCGTGATTGTCAGAAAGCCGTTGTGCTTGGATGTAAATGGGCCGTATCGCTATGGGATATATGGATGGGCTCTTCCCGTAGTATCCAGCAACTCGGTTTCTGTCAAGATTCTTTATCCCATTTTCTGGGGATTGATGACTCTTAGGTATATAAAAACAGCTCGAAAATTAATTCGTACTGCTAACCGCTGCATTCGTGACTCATTGGTAATTGTTTGCAGCACTTTTGGGAATGACTTGGAGCCGACGAGCGATTGGTCCGAAGTAATGTTCAGTATATGCAATGTGCTTAGTGGATTGATGTTATTCACTCTGTTGATAGGAAATATTCAGGTGAGTTTTTATTCATCGTAAATTCGCCATGATGGATATTACACTAAATCATCGTATCGTGTTGGGATTGTACTAGGTGTTTCTGCATGCGGTTATGGCAAAGAAGAGAAAGAATCAGCTGAGATGCCGAGACATGGAATGGTGGATGAAGAGAAGACAATTGCCCACGCTACTTAGGCAAAGAGTTAGACGTTATGAACGACAGAGATGGACGGCCTTGGACGGCGACGATGAGATGGATTTGATTTCCTACTTACCAGATGGACTTAGGAGGGACATTAAACGATTTCTTTGCCTAGATCTGGTTAAAAAGGTATCGTGAAGATTCTACTTTTTTTTATGGATTTGGAAAAATATAAGATCTTGTTAAGTTCCTAAATAAAGAATCTCGAGTTTTGGCGATCTCTAGGTTCCCTTGTTTGATAGCTTGGACGATCTCATTTTGGACAACATATGCGACCGTGTGAAGCCACTTGTTTTCTCCAAAGACGAAAAGGTATGAAGAGACTGCTTTTTACTTCATACTATTTAAACGGTGCAAAGTCTCATTCACGATATTATGAACCATAAATAGATAATACGAGAGGGAGATCCCGTGCAACGGATGGTGTTCATTGTGCGTGGCCGTGCAAAAAGCAGCCAAAATCTCAGCAGAGGGATGGTGGCCACGAGCCTGCTAGAGCCCGGTGGATTCTTTGGGGACGAGCTTTTACATTGGTGCCTTCGCCGCCCTTTTATGGACAGACTTCCTGCCTCTTCTTCAACATTTACATGCATTGAATCGATCGAAGCATTTGCTCTAGACTCCAAAGATCTTCGCTACATCACGGACCATTTTCGTTACAAATTCGCCAACAAAAGGCTAAAGCGAACCGCGAGGTACTATTCCTCTAATTGGAGGACGTGGGCTGCCGTTAATATCCAATTGGCCTGGAAGCGTTACATGCAGAGGAACAATCTTTATGGCCCTAGTCCAGGCAGTGGCGATGGTGACAGGCGGCTTCGGCAGTATGCTGCAATCTTTATGTCGATTCGACCACATGATCATCTCGAATGAGAGCAACTTGTTCAAGCTCATCGAATTTCAGTACTATTTCATCTGTCTACATAGATTAAATAATTCATAAGTTTATTTCAAGGGGATATAAGTGTTGTAATATGTGTTGTGAAATGTAACGGCTTCAATTTTTCCCAGTGATTTATTTGTGCAATATATGTCGTCAAATGCGTGCACTGCACTTTTGCATCAAGTTTTCAATTATGACATTTCATTTAATTTGCTTTGGCACAGAACTGAAAATCGCATTTAAATTCATCGCCAACGTTGTAATGAATATGACACAAATAATTTTACAGCAGAGTCTGCACATACAAACATTATACGAAAGTTATGGGATGTTAAACATGAAATTTGTTTGATGCATGTTAAAATGCATGATACTACAGAACAATTTCTATTGCAGGTAACTGTACGTACTCCAATTTGGACCGATCTCGTGGTGCCATTACTTTGCCGGCTGACATTCACATGCACTCAACCAGCAGAAGCATGCACTTGACATCGATCCCGGCGTTTTACTCACCCAATAAATCATTTCCACCGTCGGTTCGCAAGCAATGCGCTCAAGAGAACTGCCTTGTATGTTGGCTTGATGGTGGAGAAGATATGGGAATCGCGGTGTATTGAAGGATGGTGCGGCCACGCAAGCCTACAACCACAGCGCCTCTATGTTCATGTCTCCAAGGCTGAATGATAATCTTGGATGAAATTGAAGTTTTTTTTTATAAGAATGATATTCAAGTTGATCAAGGAGCTTCATAACAGGCAATTATAATTTTAGCTCGATGAATTAGATGCTTAAATTCCCAATTTTCAGTTTAACACAATGGCAAAACCTTGTGTGAGACGGTCTCATGAGTCGTATTTGTGAGAAGGATCTTTTATTTGGGTCATCCATGAAAAAGTATTACTTTTTATGCTAAGATTATTACTTTTTATTGTGAATATGGGTAGGATTGATCCGTCTCACATATTAAGATCCATGAGACGGTCTCACATGATACCCACTCTAACACAATGAGTACATAATGATTTTAGCTAGAATAATATGACAATTTTTTTTAGATATTTTCGGTTAAAATTGTTCTATTGTCAATCAATCATTTAGTGACTTCATCAAATAATTATGTTTAATAATAATAATCCCAACATAAAAAGTTTCCAATAATCATTAAATAAATATGTGCACACGCATACCCGGTGATGCGGCTTCATTTTCTCCCAAGTTTAAGGTCGCATGGATTGTGGACAAATACCTGAAACACCAAAAATAGCACAAAATCTTTGTTCCTCTCACTCATCTGGCGCTGAGCCCTTTCATCTCCTCATTGTATCCCCTTAAGAAACAGCCTCAGATTTGCATAAGGGCACACCATTTCTGCATTTTCTTGACATCTCTCATAAAATTGATCTGTTTGACGATCTCACAAAATTTGTTGCGATATAAATAACATTACCACTCGGAAAAAATTTTTTAAAAGCATTGTAGTGATTATTAAGCTTATATATAATAGTTTATACAGTCTATTAAGTTATATATAACACCACCATGTTTAGTGAGTAGTTAATATGAAAAGAAAGGTAGTTAGTGAGCTAAACACATATAAATAGATGTTAGTTGTACAGTTAGAGGGGTCAATTACATTTTTCCCTCTTTGTTCAATGAAGAAGTTCTTCTCTCCCGTAAATGTCTTCCTAACGTAATATGGTATCAGAGCAAAACTTCCGCACATCGAGAGTTGATCGGAATCTGGAAGCGACCGACGATCTTTCTTCTCAGGAGCGATCGGCGATCTTTCTCCTCAGAATCTCTATTCGCTAAGGATTATTTCCATGGCTCCTGTGCTTGCGTCTGGCTCATCTGCATCAACTGGTCAGTCCGCCTTTGATGATCCGACGAGTCCATATTTTCTGCATCATTCCGACAACCCAGGCCTCACGCTGGTCTCGCACGTTCTTACGGGAGAAAATTATGTTTCCTGGAGTCGAGCTATGACAATCGCCTTATCGGTCAAGAATAAATTGGGATTTATCGACAGGTCAGTTGCCAAACCTCCAAGCACTGAGTTAAATCTTCTCAATTACTGGTCTCGCAACAATAATATTGTCATATCGTGGATCTTGAATTCGGTTTCGAAGGAGATCTCCGCCAGTATTCTCTTCTCTGAATCTGCAGCGGAGATATGGGAAGACCTCAGAGAACGTTTTCAACAGAGCAATGGTCCAAGAGTTTTCCAATTACGACGAGAATTGGTTAGCTTACGCCAAGAACAAGATCCTGTTAGCGTGTATTTCACGAAACTTAAGGCTCTATGGGAAGAGTTATCTAACTTTCGTCCTGCTTGTAGTTGCGGTATGTGCAATTGTGATGTAGTGAAAAAGATTGATGAGTATTTTCAAATGGACTACACCATGAGTTTTCTGATGGGTCTTAATGATTCCTTTGCTCAAGTCCGGAGCCAAATCTTGTTGATTGATCCACTCCCTCCGATCAATCGTATTTTTGCACTGATTGTGCAAGAAGAACGTCAAAGATCTGTTGATTCTCGGTATTCAGGGAATAATGTTACTGGAAGCTTAGCCTTTGCTGTCAAAAGTGAGCAACCACAGAAACATTCCAATTACAAAGGGTATGCATCACAGAGGGAAAGGCCTTTTTGTACAAAGTGTAACATTCATGGGCACACGATTGAAACATGTTACAAGATACATGGTTATCCTCCGGGATACAAGTTTAAAGGGAAGTTTCTGTCTAAGCCTTCCCCTGCTACTGCCAATCAGCTCTCTGGAACGCCCATTTCTTCGAGTTCTTCTATCTCTTCAAGTCCTGCTATCAATTCATCCAACAATATACCTCAAAACTTCAACAAAGACCAAGTTGAACAATTAATGACAATGTTTGCTCAACATTTGTCCACACTTGATTGCCAAAACAGCCAATCTATCGCTACTCTCACTGCAACACCACAGGTACTTGCTTATCAATATCTGCTTCAAGTGTCTTGAATTCGTCCTCATGTTGGATTGTTGATTCCGGAGCTTCTCGTCATATATGCTCGAATGCTTCGCTTTTTCTAACATGCAAACCAATATGTAATTCGATGGTTACTTTGCCGAATCAAGCTTCAGTTGCCGTCAAGTTCAGTGGTGACATTAGAATCAACCCCTATTTGGTTCTTACGGATGTTCTTTATGTTCCCGAATTCAAGTTCAATTTATTATCGGTGAGTTCACTGCTTGGTGATAACAAATCTGTGATATGTTTCTGCCATGATTCATTCATTATCCAGGAAACTTTGACAAGGAGGATGATTGGCAAGGGTAGACTTCTTGAAGGGCTGTATGTTCTTGATGATTGGACTGAGCCTCAATGTGTTGCTGTTAATCAAGTCACTGTGAATACTTGGCACATGCGTCTGGGTCACCCTTCCATCCAGGTTATGGAGCTTTTGAGAAGCAATCTGAATTGTAGTTCTGTGAGTCTTGATACTTGTAAAGCATGTCATATCTGTCCATTAGCTAAACAACGACGTTTACCATTTATTTCTCGTCAACATATATCTGCACATGCTTTTGATCTTGTGCATTGTGATGTTTGGGGACCACATCAGATTTCTACACATAATAATCATCGTTACTTCTTGACATTAGTGGATGATTGTACTCGTTTCACATGGGTTTTCTTACTGCACCATAAATCCGATGCTCAGCAGGCTGTTACACGTTTCTATAACATCATAGAAACACAATTTCACAAAAAGATTAAAGCATTTCGAACGGACAATGCTAAAGAACTTGCCTTCACTGAGTTATGTCATGCCAAGGGTATCTTGCACCAATTCTCTTGTGTGCAGACTCCTCAGCAGAATTCAGTAGTCGAACGGAAACATCAACATCTCCTCAATGTGGCTCGAGCACTCTTTTTCCAGTCTGGTGTGTCCGCTATATTTTGGGGAGATTGTGTCTTGACGGCTGCATTCTTGATCAATCGGGTACCCTCTCCTCGGACTCAAAATAAGTCTCCTTATGAACTTCTACATGAAAAGGCTTTTGATTACTCTACTCTTCGTAGCTTCGGGTGTCTTGCATTTGCATCTACATTGGCGGCTCATCGAGATAAGCTGTCACCTAGAGCACGCTCTTGTATTTTTTTAGGGTATCCTCCTGGTGTCAAAGGATACAAACTCCTTGACATCCAAACTCAAGAGGTTTTTATTTCCAGAGATGTTGTGTTTCATGAGTCCACATTTCCCTGTCGTTTGGAAACAATCAACACCACTCCTGATCCGTTTCCTACTGTGGTTTTACCGATGTCGTTGGACTCTCCATGCATTGATAGTGTTTGTCCACCTTCTTTGGATTCTGCACTGCCCAACTCTTCATGCACTACATCTCGGCAGCCTATTCGAACTCGTACTTCGTCCAGAGTTACGAATCCACCTTCGTATCTTCGTGATTATCATTGCAATCTGTTGCATTCGGCAGCTCCATTGCCCTCCAAGTGCCAATATCCTCTAGGAGATTGTGTTACTTATGATGCTCTTTCTCCGTCATATCGGCATCTTGTACTCAACATCTCTTCCCAAGTGGAACCTCAATTCTATCATCAAGCAGTTCAGTTTCCTCATTGGCGAGAGGCTATGACAGCTGAACTTGAGGCTTTGGAGACCAATCACACATGGTCCGTTGTTCCTTTACCTCTTGGAAAACATTCTATTGGATGTCGTTGGGTTTACAAAACCAAATATGGCTCGGATGGGTCCGTGGATCGACACAAGGCTCGTCTTGTCGCCAAAGGCTACACTCAACAGGAAGGTATCGATTTTTTTGAAACTTTCTCCCCAGTGGCTAAATTCACC
Source organism: Primulina huaijiensis (assembly GCF_012295235.1). Classification (NCBI taxonomy): domain Eukaryota; kingdom Viridiplantae; phylum Streptophyta; class Magnoliopsida; order Lamiales; family Gesneriaceae; genus Primulina; species Primulina huaijiensis. The sequence continues at coordinate 148,382 of NW_027359504.1, read as the reverse complement.
ACTGTCAAAGTTCTCCTAGCCTTGGCTGCCACCAAAAATTGGCACCTTGCACAGCTAGATGTGAACAATGCGTTCCTTAATGGTGATCTTTTGGAGGAAGTTTACATGGATTTGCCCCTTGGTTATGCTAAACGAGTTTCTCATATCCCCTCTTCTTCCAAGCTCGTTTGTAAGCTTCATAAATCGATTTATGGCTTGCGCCAAGCTTCTAGGCAGTGGTATTCCAAATTTTCTCAAGCTCTCCTAAAGTTTGGTTTTTCCCAGTCACAATCTGATAATACATTGTTCACCAAAGGCACAGGTTCTTCGTTTGTTGTGTTGCTTGTTTATGTTGATGACATTATTATTGCTGGGCCATCATCACAGCAGATACAGACCTTGAAGAAATTTATTCAGGGACATTTTAAGCTCAAAGATCTAGGGGCTCTCAAATTCTTTCTTGGTCTTGAAATAGCTCGTTCTCAGCAAGGCATTTGTTTATCACAACGTCACTACACGCTCAAGTTATTAGAGGACGCTGGTTTCTTAGCAAGCAAACCTGCTTTTACTCCTATGGAACCTCGTTTGCGCCTCAACAACACAGATGGTGATCTTCTTGAGGATATTTCTCAATATCGTCGTCTTATTGGCAGACTTCTTTATCTCACATTGTCCAGGCCAGACATCGTCTTTGCGGTACACAAGCTTAGTCAATTTCTCACTAAACCTCGTACCCCGCATCTGCAGGCTGTTCATCATCTGTTGCGATACCTTAAGGCAGCTCCCGGTCAGGGTGTCTTTTTTCCTGTTTCTTCATCTTTGCAGCTACGTGCCTTTTCAGATGTTGATTGGGCTTCTTGTATGGATACACGTAAGTCCGTCACTGGATATTGTGTTTTTCTTGGTGATGCTTTAATCTCTTGGAAAGCCAAAAAGCAAGCTACAGTTTCAAGGTCTTCTACTGAGGCAGAATACCGGGCATTAGCCAGCACCACCAGCGAGGTTTTATGGCTCACTCAACTTCTCCGAGACTTCCATGCAGCACCTACTGCTCCAGCCACGATCTTTTGTGACAATCGTTCGGCTATTCACATTGCTCACAATCCCATCTTTCATGAACGTACAAAGCATATAGAGATTGATTGCCATTTTGTTAGAACCCAGCTCGCCCATGGACTGATCAAACTGCTTCCAATCAGTTCTCATCTTCAACTCGCAGACATGTTTACAAAGCCTTTGCCTTCTACTACACTTTCCGGGTTACTCTCCAAGATGTCCGTGAAAAACATATATCGTACATCTTGAGAGGGGGGTATTAAGTTATATATAACACCACCATGTTTAGTGAGTAGTTAATATGAAAAGAAAGGTAGTTAGTGAGCTAAACACATATAAATAGATGTTAGTTGTACAGTTACAGGGGTCAATTACATTTTTCCCTCTTTGTTCAATGAAGAAGTTCTTCTCTCCCATAAATGTCTTCCTAGCGTAATACAGTCAAATATATAAAATATTAAAGAGAATATAAATAACAGAATTCTATCATTTTAAATATCATGATATTAACATATAATAGAGTAACTGATCGGGAAATGCCTCAATTTCAAATGTCATTTTTTCATTCGTTTACATTAAATATTTTAAATTCTCGAGGCTGTGATTGGTGTAGGAATAGTTATGTTTATTTAAAATACAGTCATCGTATAATATTTATTTATTTAAATATACATGAATTTGACACATTCTCCATAAGGTCGGGTACTCCTATATTTTCTTTCTCCGAGCTCGTTTTATCGAAGAAAGAATTGAGAATAAGGTATCGTCATTTCTGTATTTTTTTTCCATATTTCAAATACTTCGCATAATACCTAATAAACCCAAGAACACGAAAGATTAATTATAATTCAAGTGTGGCCAAGAAATTTCATTCAAAGAAATGCCCAGACAAAGCATTCTTGTTCATTATTAGGTTAGTGTTCGAGGTTCAAACGCAGTGCCAAATAACACAACTTAGGCCGAAAGAGCTTTCTTCGAAATGAAATCGAAAGATATTCCATTCTCTTGGAGCCGTTCTTGGAGATCGGTCGGGCCAAATACGATGCCTGGAGTGAAGACTCCACCCTTAGGTAGATTTTCTCGGCTGTTGAGTAGAATAAGAGCACACTGAACTAGGATAATCGGAGTCGTTAGATAGCCGATTTCAGGTCCCATTACTCTTGTTATTACCTCAGTATCCACTTTCTTGCTCCCTTGTGATGCCAGACTGCTGTCACTGTACCCGTGTCCAACGAACCACATCTTGAAGGTAGCACTCGCCACTTGATCCTCAGAAGGCCCTTTCTTCTTGAACCACCCGCAGCTGAAAAACGCAGGGAATTTCAAGAGAAGCCATCTTCCTTGTGAAGTTTTGCTCAACAGCCCGATGAATATCCCAAGCATGATGACAGGAAACAAACCAAGGAGTGATTTTGTTCCTAGTTTTACTCCAAAATGGGCTGGCTTCACTAATGACCAGAAGGCCTCCCTCTTTTTGTGGTGCTCTGGAGTCTCATTCACACCAGGTAAACCATGGGGATTTTCAGTCAGGGTGCTTAGGGTTCTTCGAACCACGACGGAATCAGCTGATGGTAGCTTTAAGGCCCAGAGCCCAAGGTGCTTCTGATGCTCGATGATAGAACCTTTTGCAGGCCCAGGTCCTAGAATCTGAATCATACATGCAAACTTGATGAACAATTTTTCTGAAAGCATACTGATTATATAAGTCCACTGAAGGTGACACCAAAATTATGACATGAAAAATATGATATGAAGAAAGAAGACACGAGGATTATTCCACGCCTCAAATGCTTAAACAGTTTGATTATCACACATCAATATTTTTCAACATCTTAGATGCTTGGTTAATATCACCTGAACAATGCTTCCTACCTAAGATGACGGCATCGCGCTTCGAACAGCACAAGGTAAAGTCCAAACCCTTGATCGAATTGTACCACAGCATCTGTCCAAATTGGTATAAGAGACCAAATGAAGATTTCACTTGAGGACAATCTTTTCGTTTTTGGTTTCAACCAATGGCGAGATAACTGGGTGATCTATCCATGACCAGGATGCGGATTGGGTGAAACTAAGTGGAGGTCCGAACCGACTGATGTTGAAGAATCAGCGGATGAGTTGTGGTTAGGGGTGAAATGCCACTCGAACCCAGAGCTAGCTGGTTCTCCCCGAAACGCGTTGAGGCGCAGCAGTTGACTGGACATCTAGTGGTAAAACACTGTTTCGGTGTGGGCCCGCGAGAGCGGTACCAAATCGAGGCAAACTCTGAATACTAGATATAACCTCAAAATAACAGGGGTCAAGGTCGGCCAGTTAGACGATGGGGGATAAGCTTCATTGTCGAGAGAGAAACAACTCGGATCACCAGCTAAGGCCCCTAAATAATCGCTGAGTGATAAGGGAGGTAGGGGCGCAGAGACAGCTAGGAGGTTTGTCTAGAAGCAACCATCCTTGAAAAAGTGCGTAATAGCAAACAACAAATAGTTTAGCACCCTGAAGCTTTAGATTTTCTCAAAGAAACTGGAAATTTTTCCTACCATCCCCCGTCAATCCCACAATTTCCCAATTTCCGAGCTCGAGTTTATGGTACAGTTCACATAAAAAAAAACGATGGGGCTCGATAACTAATAGTATCATCAAATGGACATCATAAATCATCAGTTTCACTAAATCTTTGAAAAAATAACACAGATTTGTCGGCAAGGAAATAGAGTAATCGGATACGCCCCATGGAGTTGAAGCCCTAAGGATATAGAACCAAAACTTGAAAGAAAACAACAACCAAAGTTTACAATTAGAAAATGAATAAATGTATTTTCCTGTGTGAACATGTAGATGATGTGTCCATATCACACGTGTACATAGAACACTATATAGGCTTATTTCCACACACATTTTTGCAATCAGATATCATTTTTAGAGTTGTAAACCGTTCTCTCTCGTATTCAATAGATATGGTTTCTTCGTTCAATATGGGATCATTTTGCTTCTAATATGGTATCAGAGAGCTAGAGGAGTTTCGCGATTCTAATTTTCTTCAATGGCTAAGGAAGATACATTTATTCGTTCTAATATTTACAATTGACATGTGTAGCCTTGTACGGATTAAGCTAAGGGACTTGGGTAACAAATGCAATCGGAAAGATTGAGTCACTAAGAAGACCAGGATTCATAAAGATGCTTTACGCCTATCAACAGTTAATCTTCTTCAACAGTTTTAGATATCGCAACCAGGAGGTTTAATCAAGCCATTGAGAGCTATGCCACTGAACTGAAAAAAAATTCCCTTTCTTGATCAATTTTTACATAAATGCTAGTTTCGATTCTTAAAATGTAAAAATTGCAACTTTCTTGATTAATATTTATACAAACACTACCTTCAATTCTTAACTTAATTACTCTGGCCAAACGCAAGTAAGCTAATGAGAGTAAATTAAGAGCACATGAGCAAGCAAACAAGACACTGGATTCTATAACAAGAAAGAGAGAGCATACCGCGGGCCGGGCTCTTTTTGGCCTTGACCTTCTCAACTCCATCAACTTATCAGCATTAGCCACTCCAAGAACAGCAGATTCGTACGTCCCGAAATTCCCAACAATTTCCTTGTCCGACTCCAAGCTCAAGTACGCATCGACGGAGTTCGGGCACGAGGGCTCGGCCCACTGTTTCGAGTGAAACATCAACCCGATCTCCGCCGGAATGGAATCAAACCCGCAAGCAGAGATAACCAAAGACCCCTTCTCCACCGCCTTCTCGTGGTACAAAGCCTCCATCCTCTCCATAAAATCGGGCTCCCCGGAAATGTCCAAGTAATCGCAGCCCGACTCCACACAGGCCTCAACAACGGGATGCCCGTAAAGCCGAAACGGGCCAACGCAATTCAAAACGATCTTCGCCTGGGCCGCTAGCCTTGTGAGGGAACTCGGGTCGGAAGTATCTGCGGTGAGAAGAGGGATCTTCGGTGGGAGATGCGGCGAGGCTGCCCAATTGAGGGCTTCGGATAGCCTTGACGGGCTGCGCCCGGCCAAAGCGAGGGACTTGAGGGGTGAGTTGGGAACATTGAGAAATTTGAGCGCTTCTCGGACTACGTACTTCCCGGTGAATCCGGAGGCGCCGAGGATTATGACATCGAAGATCTTGGGATTGTTTTCCGCCATATTTTTCTGCAGAGATTTCAGTGGAATGATGGAGGTGAATTCATCTAGAAGTCGTTGGGTGTTTGAAATGCGTGAAGAAGCTGATATAGGCTCAGTTAAAGATTCGATCTTGCATGTCAATCTGCTTTGGAAACTCCACCCAAAGGCACGCAGGCAGGTAGCCCATTCGACGTAGCAATGCAAATTTATTTATAATTTAAAAAATAGCTTGTTGCTCAATCAATGCCTATGAAAATATCTTGGACACAAACAGCAGTAAGAATATTTTGGTCCCAAGTTCACATTATGATGATGTTTTAACTAAATGTACGCACCGGATATTTATAAATAAAACATGAATTTTAATGTGCACGGGGGTTGTATGGTGTAGTGGTTAGCACTTGGTTTCCAGCGACCTGTGTTCGACTCCCGGTAGGACCTTTTCTTTTGTTTTTTGTTTGTTTGTTTGTTTATTATTATTATTTTTTTTTTGTGTATTCTTCTGGTTGCTTGATTGTAAAACCAAATTTTGTTCCATCCACTATCTTTTTTTATGATATATCTTTTCCAATTATTTACGTTTCACAACCTTTTGCATTACTTTATCCTTTTTCCAATTTTTGCTGCGTTTATCGATTAATTCAAGAGTTTTATTTGATTACATGTGTCATCTTATGTCTTCCAAACTTTTTCTTTAATTTTTGCTGCGTTGATCGATTAGTTCAAGAGTTTTTATTTGATTGCATGTGTCATCTTATGTTTTGCAAATTTGGACGTATTCTATGTTGTCATTTTAACTATCAAATAACTGGCTAAATTTGACAACTCTAAAATTCATAACAGCGAAAAAGCATCATGAAAATGAAAATTTTGGAATACCAACGCTTGCATAAATGAACTGAAAATGGTCACGCTGTAGCTGTGTTTTGATTTTAGTGGCTAGTTTGTCTACTAATTGTATTTGCTTATGGAAAGCACCAAAGAAAGCCAAAGAAACTAGAAATTATTGACTGTTTACATAATCGTTCCGAAGAATTTCCCCCGCCTATTTAGCATTTTAAAGGCGATGAAAGATGAGCATTAGGACATCTCTGCCTCGGCAAACGCCTCGTCCTTTTTCCCCATCCGAGTATGTTTCTACCTTCAAGTCCTAGTTTTTGAGTGGGCTGTTGTGTTATGGTTGAGTAAACTGATTTTGAAACTGGAGATGTAGGTAAGACTCGAAAACGCTTCCTTCCTCTGCCACTTCTTAGGGAGTTTCTACCTTCAACTTTGAATAGTAGCCCTTCTAACGTTTTCAGATCCTCGGTCACTTCTTGCCTCGACAACGTAACCAGACCAGGAAGAATGTCCTTTTGGAAGTCTTTTAGTTGTTTCCCTCGTCCTGGCATCCCTTTTCGAGATCTTTTAGTTTCTTCATCGCTTGGATTATTCAATTCCATGGGCTTATAGCTATAGTGTTCCTCCTTTGTGTCTTCCAACTTTAAAGTCATGAATTCGAAGCAGTCCATACCATAAGGAATCAACTCAGCTGCATCAACCACACCGTTCTGAACCAAAGAAACTGTTCTCATCGCATCATCACAATTTGACAAGATCTTTTCTGCAAACCATTTGAGAAAATCGCTAGATATGGCCTCCAGGGGCTCCCGTGCAACTTCTTCATTTGAATTCCTTTTGCCAGACATCGAAAAGGAAATTATGGTCTGAGCTGCTATCCTGTCACAGTCTTCATTAAAATGTTCAGATTTTCTAGGTGGCACTTCCACTTCTATCAAGTCCGCTTCTGTAAATGACACCTCTGCTTCCGATTCAATCAATGCTGGAGCCTCCAAGTCTATCTCAGTGGTTGCAATTTTTACTATAGTTGTGGGGATAGATGGAGCTGGTGGAGCATCCTCCTCTTCAAAAGATAAGTTCAAGTCAATGTGATGCCTCAAACCAGAAATGTAGTTGTTAAATCCTTTCTGCAAAACAAAATCCTTGATTTCGAGCTGCTCATTTCGACCACCACCACTATCTATGCCAGAACAGTTAATCTTGGATATATTGCCTCCAGAATTTGGATTCTTGACCGTATGGAGTGCATTACAGATTGGAAAACTGAGAATCGTTTTAGGAATCCCATTATCAGCAATATGTGCAGCTATTGATTCTGAGGTTTCCTGTTTTGCTTTCAAAGTTGGCCAGGAACCACCAGTTCTTTCGGTTTTCTTGAAAAAATAATTTGAATAATTCTGCAAGGAGTCCAGATTCATGAAGTAAGAATAATTCGCCCCTTTTTTGGGTTCGCCCCTTTGTTGTGGAGTTTTTAGAAACCAGGGCAACCGTTCCTTCAGATTTTCCTGGTTGCTTTGACAACCTGTAAACACGAGACTTTGTTGAGGAACCGCCATTTGAAACTTGTGGGAGTTTTCTGAATCACTTTTCGAATTTTCTACAGGCTTTGCATTTGTTTCATCCACGTTCTTGAAACATTTTCCTGGAGCTCTGTGTCCAACACTTTCACAGTTGACCAAATCATTCTTAATGATTATACTTGACGTGTTAGATACTGTACCCAATGGATCATCATTTTCTTCAGAAATTTCGACGCCAAAAAGCGTCTGCTTCCTTCGAGATGCTGAGTTACATGTACTCAAATGATTATCTGAAAATCCATTTCTTGGCTCAGCCTGTGTCCCCTTAGAACATGCCTGTGACTTGCCAAAATATAAGTCTCCAGTAAAAGAATGCTTTTCAAATCTCTTTTCCTCTGTAAATATATGGATAGAGAAATGAGTTCTGTTTAACATTAAGCCCAACTTTCAATGTCTTACATCCAAGCACCTTTTTCAACCAAGAAACTAAATACATACGGTATGAAAGTAGTAAATGAATCTAGGTAAAGAAAGTTGAATAACAGAAGCCGAGGTTGTGTTTCCCCTTTCAAGTTTTGACAGTAAAATGGTAACACCGAAAACATCACAAAAATAAACTGGATCATTCAACAAGATTGCGTAGGCCAAAATATTAAAACCAGAACGACAGTATAATACCACACAACATCACTGAAATAAGTCATGTGATAGAATCTTGAAAGTTGAAACTCAAGAAATGTGCCAAGGGACGTCTTATTACTGGCTAACCTGTATAGCGATCAGACAAATGCTCTTTTCCGTATATTTCATTGCTCGAATTCATAATACTGAAACAAATTCCACCTTTTTTTCCAGCCTGAGGATTTTCATAGAAATTTGTTGATGCAAGGTGAAAGGTTGAACCTGAATTTGCAGAAACATCAGGCCTTGCAGGGCACGAGGGACTACTAAGATTAATGTCCGCTGAGCAGGTTAAATTTAAGTCAGTTTGATAATGTGGCCTTGAAGAATAAACTTTACATTCTGGTCTCCAAGCACCAGTAAAAGCAGAATTAGCACGCGATGCCTGATGGTTCCGGTTTCGACTGGTGGTTTCCACAACAGGAAATTCGTAAAAACTTTTCTGCATCTGATTATCTACATTAATTCCGAGTACATTAGCAGGAACTTCGAGGGATCCCGTTCTTTTCTCAAACTTTATGCTCTTATACAATGGAATTTCACTGCTAGTCAAATCTTGTGTGTCTTGAATCAGGGAAATAAAGGGTATCTTATGTTCGTCTTTGTTTAACTTTACCCTTTTCATTTCGTTCATCAGCTCTCTCTGCCTGATGTAAAGCCTGTGGAGTTCTCGAACCTGACAAATTATAAACACGCACATTTGACAAAATTAGGTTCATTAAGCCTAAAGCACATATTACTTGCCATTTGTGACAAATTCTGAGTAACAATGAAACATACCTGATTTCTAAATATTGTTTCATGCTTGAGAATTGTCTTGCTTATTTCCTCCTTGCCATATCCAACAATACCATCTTCTGTTATCCGGGACAAGTCGTGATTATGGCCATTTTTCACACATTTCTCTTGGTGATATAAGGATCTCGTATCCGTATTGGCATTACCATCATGGCCGGTCGCGGAACAGTGCTCGCGCAAAATTCCATTTACTTGTATTTCAGTTCTCATTTCTGGAATAAAAACATGAAGCAGAACCGATCACACAAAGAATGATAGACCCTATCATTAACATTTAAATTTAGGCAGAAAAATTTGGAACCAAAAATCAAACTTAATTACTAGAAAAAATCAGTTATAGCCACTTATAAACCCTTTACAAACTTCTTCAACAGTGATTGAGGTGGGATTCAACAAGACATAAATGAACGAAGAAAGCTACACAATAATCTGCATTTGACCTCAAAAGGCGACAAGAATCTACAATTACCTGAAAAATCGATCTGATAGAAACTTCATAAATCACAGTGAAACAAGACAGACAGACCCACAAGTAGAATCAAAGCAAACACTCCAAAATTTGAATCATACAAAACCAAAAATCGAAGACTCGAAATCAACCAAAAAAAAGGGATTCAAGCCACCCAAAGGCGAAAGAAATGTGCGCATGAGAGGTTTAAAGTGGAATACCTCAAACCCAAATTCTACTCATCCATGTTGTCAAAGACAATCCCACAAATTCAGTTCAAACTGTAAGATTCTCTGCACGGTAAGGACAATAATTCAAGACCCAATAACAAATCCGATATCTTTCCATATACCGTCACCTGCGAACCTTCAAAGAAGAAGGAAGAAACAATCCCACAATTAATGAGGAGATAGAAGTATGTTGCGCCATTTTCTTGATCAATTACATGGAAGAGGGATCCAAGGTAAGATCTTTGTTTCTCTTTCTGTACACAGATTCGAGAAATGAAAGAAAATAGAATGCTTTACAAAATAACGATGACTCGGAATTTGTCAACACAAGGTCTCCTCACCTTGTTCTATATACTTTTCTTCCAAATCTGCCTCTAGAATCAATCATTTCTTTCCCATTTAGCCCATTGATAGTACAGTCTCAAAACATGTTTATAATGAAAAAAAAAATATTATTATTATATTCATAAAGATATTCTTGGTTCTGAGGAAGTAAAAGGCATACGTGTATCTGATTGACATTTATTAAAGTTTTAAGATTCTCTCGTCTTCCTTTCATTTCAAGGATCACATCTTTTTAACAACATAATATATAATATAATAATTAATTAATATAATATAAATATATATAGTCGTCACCTTGAATTCAAGAACAGATTTTTACACTCAAATTTTTGAAAAAATTGGAACTTGTTTGCATTTTTGAGGTGGGATTTTGATGTTTCAGCCAAATATTAGTTTTTTTCTTTTTTTATTCGATTTTCTGAAATATTTCCAAGAAACGGACAAGTGAAACTCCAATCTTGCAACAACAAATGCAATTCTCACCAGCTTCCTAAAAGCATGTAACTGACCTTCAAGCACCTGCCGCGTGGCCCACGCGCAATGGTAGCGCCTATAATGTACCTGTTTGCTGCATTAAAGAACAACAAAGCGTTCAAAAAGATCTACGTTCACGTGTGGTGGTGGCGCGTGTGCAAGGCATGTCGCCTTAGATTCACTCCTAGAAGTGGCTGTTACATGGGAGAATTACAACCACCTCAGCGGGTGGGCAAAGATAATAATTAATACAATTCATTCAAATCCCCATTATCTGATTTTTATGATTAATTAATTCTTTGAATATTGGCATTTATTTTTAAATTTTATGTTTTTTAGTGGTTACATAAATTTTAGTGAGGTCCCTAACAATATAAAAATAGTCTAAATCCATATTATATTGGGCAAGTTTAATCCAAGCTCGTGTATATTTAGACACCGCTTGATTCGTGAGATGAGATAATGAAGAATGAGATAGCAAAATTAAAGATAAGTATAATATAATTGTTTTTTTAAACTCGAAATACGATAGAATTTGAGGAAAAAAACAGGATGATACAAAGATGTTGAATAACAATACAACAATGTCTTAATTGACCCTATAAGTACTCTAGCATTAATATCTTTTTTTTTTTTAATGTTAAATATGATTGTACAAACAATGTTGTTGGGGTCCGGAGAGTTATATGAGAGTCATAAATTGCAAGAAATCGGTTGGCTTCTTGTACACATCAATTTGTTAATGCGTAAATGGTCCCTCACTAGTCACTCCTAAAGATTTTTTTGGACAAACATTGCTTCAACATTTCATATGCTTAAATTAAACAATGATAGGATAAGGTAACCTTATCAAGTTAAATTGTTTTCGAGTTGGAAATAAAGGGGTGTGGTTTCTTTTTCTTTGTTTTGCCAAACATCCAAATTCCAGGAAAGTTTCTTTTTTAGGAGTTGTTACCCACTTTATCCATTATTCATATAGATGAGAAAAAATATTGAATTTTTGGTATATCGAGATTATCGTATCGAAAAAATATCGAATTTTCAGTATACCGAATATTTTGGTACGGTACGGTAACAATACTGAATTTTTTGGTACGATAATGATATGCAATTTGAAAATTTCGGTATATACCAAAATATCGAAACAATATATAAAAATTAAAATAACATAATATTTTTAAAAAATAAATTTTTAAAATATAAGATTTTTTCGGTATAAAACAATATATATTGATACCGTACCAAAATTTCGGTATGTTGTATGCTAGTAATATGTACCGAAATTTCGATATACCGATTTTCGGTATACCGAAAATTTCGGAACGATATCGGTATGAATTTTCTCATACCGTAATTTTCGATACGGTATACGATATATAATTTTCGGTACAGTATAGTACGATATACCACCCCTAATTATTTATCTACGTGGTGTCGGAGTTTTAAGCTTGAAAATTAAAACTTAAAGTTTTATGTTTTGTAACCTTACATATCATTACCAATTAAATTCCAAATATTGATGTTTGTTTTGTAACTTACAAATTATTCTCAATTAGATTGATTTTGTTCACAACCTTAATTTTGCATTGGTCGTTAGGTATGTTGTGAGATAGTCTCACATATTTTTATACGTATAACAGATTAACTATGTCCATAGAAGATTCTGACTCTAACCTTTCGGTTTCATCTTAGGGTCATATTGAGCCAATATCACTTGCACTTAAGGAGGCCGATAACGATTTAAATATAACTTCAAGTCGCCAAAGTTTCGTGATTCCATCCGTCCTGTTTCATTTTCTTGTTTTGTTTTATTCATGAATATTTATTTTCAAATATTGGGATTATGAATTTTGTTAATTTTATGTCATATATATATATATAATTTTGATATGNACACACACACACACATATATATGAGAACTTTAGTCGTTATCATTCGATATATACAAAGTAAATATCTGAATTAACGTAATAGTTTATAAATCACGTTAATCAAATAAAATATACTAATTTTTTTTTATGTAACCAGCTCATCCGATAATTGTTATTGGATATTGATAACTTGTAATGTAATAAATAAAATAAGTAATTTTGGCAAACCTTTCTTGGGCCGAACAGCCCAAGAATTTTCTCCTCAACCCATTAATACTTGGACCACAAGCCGCTACAAGTCCATTAATCCATTATACCTGTACTCGTCACCAAAAAATTAGTGTCGCTGAATGTAGCTGTGCGTTTTGTGTCGAAAAAACTTAGATTATGATTTGATTTGGAAGAAATGAACTTAATTTAAGAACTGATTTGAACAGTGATTTCAAATTATATTAATTTTGAATTTATTTTAAATCCTTCATGATTGTTATTAAAATTACTTAATTGATATAAAACTGATTTGAATTTGGATTAAGTCTTTTGCGAGACGGTCTCACGAATTTTTATCTTTGAGACGGGTCAACCATACCGATATTCACAATAAAAATAATATTCTTAGCATAAAAAGTAATATTTTTTCATTGATGACCCAAATAAGATATTTGACCCACGAAATTGATCCGTGAGACCGTCTCACAAGATTTTTCGTGTTGAATTTTAATTAAATATAGTCAATTCAATCAAATCAAAAAACAAAACAAAAAAATCATAATTTTCATTCTTAAAATAAAAAAAAAACAACAACAACAACAGCACTACTTTGTCTCTGGATGGACAATATTAATGAACCAATACAACATTCGATATTACGCTGAACTATGATGAATTAGGTAAAGTAAAATTCTCCCTCGTCTCTCTCTCTCTCTCTCTAATGACACACGTTGCGTGTACGCTAAAATATCACGTTGAACATCAATCATTTCAAAAAAAAATGAAATACACGAGACAAAAGAGAAATCTTTTCCACAAAAATGGATATCTGAAAGCATTGGCACATAAATTTGATGTTTGGTTGGGTAAATTTCCACCTAACGAAGCTCTCATCACATCTCACCTACTCACCCACACCCACCTCTGCCACCCAAGCACTGATACCTCTTGGGGTCTCCAACAACTTCCTTTTTCATTGTTTGGTTTACCGAAAATCAACTCCTCCTCATAATTGTTACTTTGCCTTTAAAATAATTGTTCGGCACAGAGTTCCCTTGAATATTGTCTTCGTTTTCCTTGAAAAATGGAGGTGAAGCTCTTGAGGACCGTCAATTCGAAGGTTTCATTGCCCGACACTCTGTTCGCTCCTCGAGCATGGCGCAAGAATTGCAACTTTCGAGTACCCAATTCCGGATTTCAGAAGCGTGGCATTCTGGCAATACAAGTTTCTGCGGCCCCGGTTGGGTACCAAACGAATTCCCTTCTCTTTTTTTTAACGCCATTTTCATGATTGTGTTGCCAGAGTTTTACCTGCTTATGCAATAGTTTGTTTTTCTTGGTTAGATATTCATTTAATGTATATTTCCATTTGGCTTTCAGTGCCAGTTTCACTTGTTGAATTTGTTTATTTATTTGCGGTTTAGGGAGGATAGCTATTCAAATTTGCTATTTTTGTGTAGAAAAGCTTGTTATTTTCCCAGGAGTTACGATAATTGGTGCTTTTTACAGTTGAATATAGGCTCCAAAATAAGGATTAACACTCGGTTGATGATATTGTTCATGACTTTGTATTTGTTGCAATTTTTCCCATTTTTCCAGAAATGATATGTTTTAGTTGGCTGGTCTTGTTAATCAGATGAAGTGATGGATTTGAACAATTGATCATCATGTTTTGAATGTTGAAGGACCTTTATGTACTTTCTTTGTTAAACATGTGTTTTGGTTCCTTTCGATGATTGTGATAGATTTCACTCTCTTGTGCGCATTCAAGTCCTATTCAATCGAACCTGCTTAGAGGCCCAGTTTCATTTCCATTCAGATTGGCAGCAAAAACCAGGGTAGATGAGACTCAGAGCTATACGCTCGAAGGTATCAGAAACTCTTTAATTCAGCAAGAGGATAGCATCATATTCAGTCTAGTTGAGAGAGCTCAATTCTGTTACAACGCGGAGACATATGATTCCAATGGTTCCTTGGATGGGTTCCAGGGTTCTCTAGTCGAGTATATTGTCCGAGAAACTGAAAAACTTCATGCAAAGGTATATTGGATCTTTTTTAACCTTTCACCCGTAAAAATTTGCGTAGTTTCTGAACATATTTTGATATAGGTTGGAAGATACAAGAGCCCTGATGAACACCCTTTCTTTCCCGATGATCTATCAGAGCCAATATTACCGCCGTTGGAGTATCCAAAGGTAAGCTATAGACTCTTGCGTCTTTTCTTGGAGTTGATCGACATGAAGTTCATCTTTTGAATTCGTAGACCAATTACGAGGGGCTTTTCTTTCTTGCCTCCACTTTTTCTGCATCATATATTGAAAATATTTTTCTCTTAACGTTACAGGTTTTACAACCAGCAGCCGATGCAATCAACATTAATGTCCAAATATGGGAGATGTACTTCAGAAGTCTTCTCCCAAGATTAGTTAAAGAAGGTGATGATGGTAATTATGGATCGGCAGCGACTTGTGACATAATTTGCCTGCAGGTATGCAATTTGTCAAGTCTCTAGGAGATACGATGTCAAATCAAATCCCCCAAATATATGTAGACGACAAGCTTCTAACATGGCCGTTCGAACCAGCTAGCACATAAATAAATTCGAGAATCGGCCTCTTTTATTACTTTTTTCAGTCATTTTCTTGGGGGAATTGTGTTTAATGGTCAAAGTTTGAATATTTTTCATTTACTTTTGCTTGCATTTCAAAAACCACTTACGAGTTTTTTCCCAAAAATTAGAGTTTTGTCGGTTGATATCTAGATTGGCAGTCACTTTAAGTTTAATATTAGATACCAATTGACCCTTAAATTCCATTTTATGTGAAACTAGTTAAATCTGCATATATGCTTGGTGGCATATGGTTTAATGTTGTATGGTGCTTCTTTCCTTTTTATTTAATAAACACTATTTGCAGGCTCTTTCAAAGAGAATTCATTATGGTAAGTTTGTAGCAGAAGCGAAATTTCGAACCTCCCAAGATGCTTACAAGTCTGCCATTAGAGCACAAGTTAGTTGGCAATAAAATTGAACATAAGAGAATATCCATGCACCGTTAAAATTGATGATATCGGTTCACTATGTATTGTAGGATCGAGCCCAATTGATGGATTTGCTGACGCATCCTGCAGTGGAAGAGGCTGTGAAAAGAAGGGTAGAGCAAAAAACCAGAAGGTTCGGACAAGAGTTGACTGTTGATGGAGGCGAAGATGCCACCAACCCTGTTTACAAGATAAATCCATGTTTAGTTGCTGAGCTATATGATAATTGGATCATGCCGCTAACAAAGCAAGTCCAGGTTGAGTATCTACTGAGAAGGCTTGATTAGATAAAAACTAAAGATGCTAATTATAGAATATGGTTTTCAATACCCATCTGTTAATGAGACCAGTACTGAGATTGTCTTTGGTTTATCAGACAGAAAATGCTGATTATTAATGCGTGATGATTAAATAGTTGTATATTCTATCCTTTTGATTTAATGTTGAGGCACTGAGCCCTTATTTGGTTGCGGAATTTTCTCAACATTCAAGAATCTTAATTGTCTTACCGTTGGAGGAGACCTCGAGAGGTAGTTCCAACATGCCTAGTGGATCATCTGATCTTGAAATGGATTATCTCACTATCCCGATATTTTATCTGCTCATTTCGTCTCGTATCTGAATCACACGATTGTTAGGATTATGCTTTACATATTCATTTTACATGACCAAAACGAGGCATTTTCGCGAATTAATTCCTCACCAACAACGTTCATTGAACCCCATTTTGCTATCCTTGCTACCTATGAAACGAGTCTTTCTTTCATTCACTAAAGAAGACAGCTGATAAATGGATGATTATCCATTTCTTGGCCAATTCTATGAATAAAAATCTTGAGTTGGAGACATTGTCAGGCTATAATTGATTTAGTTTTCTCGAAATCATAGTGTACATGAAATCATAGATTCATTTTGTGATCTATGCGACTCAGAGTCATATTTCTCACTCACCGAGTGCTATTCTGATTGAATTTCAAAGATCTCACTCGCTATCAAAAGCGCATTTTGTGAAGTGTTCTCCCGTTCGTCCCTGTCACTTGAGAGAAAGTCAACTGGCAACGACAGATAAAGGCATGTTGTTTGTTGTTTGTCTATACGAGGTTGAATGAATCATTCCATCAGGCAACAATAAAAGTAGAGTTTGGCACATGTCAAAGAGGAAAGCAACAAGGAATTCCAAAGTGGAAAGGAAAAGGGTAGTTCCAAACGAAGGACCCAATCTCAAGGGGTGGTAAGCTTCCCGAGGTCCAAGTATCAAGTCCCGAGAGCTTGTGTTCGTCGAAAGCTGCCTTTACTTTAGCAGGTTTGACATTTGAATCTCCAGTTAGCCTTTCTTTTGGTTCTTGCTAGAACGTCTCCAGATGAAGAAAGCTCACCACTAAGTTCATTAAAATTCAAATCTAAATTAGTAAGTTCTTTCAAGTTCTCAAAACTTGTTGGTACTCAACCAAATAATCTGCCTATATTTGATCGGTAATATGCCTATAAAAGGTAATTGTTTATTCAGTTTATTGGGAAGAAGAAAAATATGCAAGTCTCTATCCAGCTTGAAAGCTTCAGGAATGAAATACTGAGATGCAGAGGGAGCAAAGCAGCAAGGTCTGTAGCTCAAAGGTTAGGTGAGAAGAAAGTATTAGTTAGAAGCTCGAGAAAAGCACTTAAAGGCAGTTTCAGGATAAATATACTTAAGAGGGAATAGTATGTAGCTCATAAATGACTACTAGTCCATATTTTCGCTTTATACAAATTTTAAAGAAATGTATGATTTTTTGGGAATTTTATTGTATGATTTTCTTTGCGACTAGCATTGTAAATGAGTCGATCTGAACAATATCATGTTTGAAATTAGTTTGTTTAAGGTATATATAAGCTCGAGCTCGATTCGAGCTTTAATCATTGGGCTTGAGTTCGACTCATTTTGAAATTACTAAGCTCGCGGATAACTTGAGCTCGATTCATTAATAGCTCATATATCGTATTTATTGAATCTGGTTCAAGCTCAGAGCGTTAAATGTGTTCGTTTTCGAGCTCGTTAAGCAAACTAATACTAAATTTTTATTTGTTAAATCAACAAATGAGCTGAGAGAGCTAGCACGGCTCATCTACGTGGCTCGCGAGCTCACAAACTGAATATCTTCAAGTTCGGTTCGATATAATTGTTGAGCTCGAGTTCAACTCGATAAGATTAACAGACGATCTCGAACGAGCTTTTTAATAACCTGATCTTTGAGTAGCTTGCAAGCGATTTGATCTGTTTATTACGCAAATGTGATGTCATATGGATTGCAAAATATTTATTTTTGGAATTGGAATTAAAAAACCTAATTTAAATTGACAAAATCATAGGTAAAATTAATTTGAAATGCAAATTTAAATTTAAATTGACAAACTTATAAATCAATGTTAAAACTAAAATAAATATGCTGAAATTTTATTGATGTGTTTATGTTAAAAACAATTTAGAAAATTTATTAATCGTTACTTGAATTAAAATATAAGATTCTAACACATATATCAAACATAATGCTAGCGGTTTGATATGTAAATTTCGTTCGCATTTCTAAATAAATATTTTTTAATCTTTTTTGTCAATCTAAATTTAGTTCGCATTTCTAAACATAAATTTTTTTTGTCAATTAATAAATATTTTATCAATGTAAAATTAATAAATATTTTATTTTTAGTCTTCGTATTAATTCTCTCGAAAAAGCATAATATTTAGATTTATATTGATGCTCCCGAAATGACACAAATTTTAATTTTATGTTAATACTTCTAGATTTATATTAATTTTTTTGAAGTAGCATAATATTGAGATTTAATATTGATGCTCTATTTGAAGTAGCACAAATTCTAGGTTTAGTAAGAAATTTGTTAAACTAAAGAGCTTCTCAGTTCATGGCCAACTGGAAATTCCATGCTAAAGATAGATTGTAATAATGCGAACTGATGAAATCAAAGATCTGACTGCAACTTTTAACCAATATTTACTTCATTCAGCACTACCTAATACACCTTTTTTTTTAAATAACAATTGAAAAAATTACTAGGATATCATTGGACAGTTATTCAATTCAAATGGCAGCCTAAACTTCATAACCCAGCAGCTATAGCAAAAGAACAGCTGGATGATAGCAAGAATATGTCTAAATTCAGTAATCCAGATTGCAAAGGCTTAGAAATTTAAAAATGGTAGAAATACAGTATTATTTTGTTATGAGACCAAATGATCAAACCATAATGGAACACAGATGAAATGACCATGACTGATGGTAATACTGTAGATTTCAATGTATTAGCTTAATCTTGATACATGGAATTGAAATGTTTCAAGGAACACAAGTTTAGAATATTTTACTTGACAACTCAAAAGTATTGATCAAACAAGCATTTGAATTTCTGTTTCAAATTTTCAATAGTATGGTATGATTTTGATTAGAAAACCTATGCTATCTTAGAAATGTTGGTTCCATTTTCTATTAAATTTTTTTTAAAATTAAATTAAATTTCTTCATGAGACACTTTTCAGAAGAACACATTGAATATGATTATTTTTTCCACGTTTTATTTTAAATTATTTTTTCACTTTACAATAACAATTATAACTAACAATGATTGACATGCGATATCAGCATCTAATTTAATTCTATAAAATAAACGCATATAAAATATACTCAGTCTTTATCTAAATTATATTTGATTTCTTAGTAGATAGATTTTTTTCTAGTAATAATATAATACAATCATATAAATATATAAATAATACTGCAAACTAATATAGCGTATTGTTAAATAGACTGCATAGAGTTGAGAAAATCAAAAAGGTCATTACTCATACAAAGGCACTGTAGGAAAAAGACAAAAAAAAAAAAAAAAAAAAAAAAAAAAAAAAGAAGCACAGATGGTGTTCTTCCTCACAATTGTGGTATGCATTATGATGAAATGAAACCTGAGAAATCAAATACCAATTATTTGGGGGGAAAATAGAGAAAAATAAAGGGATGGCAATATTTGATTAACTTGTTAAATGCATTTAAATCCCGAGTTAAGTGCCCTAATAATAAATTCACACTACACTTACATACGCAGAGTTGATATACCACATCTTTACACTGAAAAAGATTGAAGTGATACACCCAAGTATTGTTACAGCAATTTAAACTACGATATTATATGCTCTGTAATTTTAGATAAGCCAAGAAATTAACAAATGTTGTGTTGCCTCATCATCAAGGGAAAACGAGCTTCCTTGCGTGTACTTCGACAACAAACTGAGACAGTTTGGCTTCCAAGCTTCTTCAATAAAAGAATCAAGTGTCTTCTTGACAGTACCATTTGGGATTAGAGCGTATTGCATTCGAATTTAGCCACAAGTTTCTTCCATTGTGTCTCTGCACAAATGTTCTACAACAGAAAGATCAAAATATTACTGGAATTTTCAACTGGTGGGAACAGGCCAGCATCCGTTCAAAAGTTGTTCACCGCCTGATTCTTTCATTGGCTTCCAAGTTTCTTCCACAAATAAAAGGCCCTTCTAATAATCGAGTCCGCAGAAAATCCTTCTGCATAAGCACCAATCGCTTTTAAGAGGCTGGTGAATTTCTCCCCATTATCCTGTTCAAATATCATCCAAAGTAAAGATTCAAATATCGTATACATACTACTTACTAGCATCCAACTCAGATGTAGAAATCTTGACGCTCATACCGTACAATACACAGCTAAATACTACCACTTTTAATTGTTATCAAATCTTGTCAGCGCTCAACAAAATAAATATGATAAACCATGGTCTTAGAATGTTGATATTACATCCCGCCCTCCCAGTCATCTTGAGATCAGTATTGTATATGCAAGAAACAAATATTCATGTCACCTTTTTATAAGAAATTTGTTAAACTAAAGAGCTTCTCAGTTCATGACCAACTGGAAATTCCCTTGAAAAATCAACAAAAAAACTTTTCTGAAGGAAACTTGGATCTTCTTTCAGTAATGAGTTGCATTATGATACCACAATGGACAAAAATGTCTGGACTGCAGCTTAATGAATAAGAAAGTTGTACGCTGCACTAATACAATCAGTTAGACAATGAAAGTAAACCTTCACCAAGAACACAGGATACCAAGGCAGATTTCCTTTGTCTCCCTAACCCGGCTACCACAGTTCTTCGAGATTTAAAACAGATTATCAGGGCGAAGGTAATTTCAAGTTTTCAAGCACGGGAACATAGTTAATAATTACAGGAGCTTTAAAATGCAGATGCTACAGTAGAAATGTAGTTTTCTTTTTCTCTTTTGAAACAAATGTAATTCTTACTAACCTCTGGTTTAGTAAAAGTCAGATCTTTGGTTGTAAATGGAACCATGTAGAATGGAAGATCAGAACGTAACATAACCTACATGATTGACATAATGTGAAGTGCTTATTTGAGAGAAACACGGCTCACGAAGAGAGCAACTAACAAATCCATGTGAGCTTACAAGATTCTTGCTCAGAATAGCTTGCTCAGCATTTGAAATCAATGCCTGCAAATAGGAAAATAGTCTGAAAGACCACTATGTGAAGAAATCACTCGGAGATCTAAAGAGTAGAAACAGGAAAATAAAAACAGATTGAACAGTTAACAAAAAAGTAGACTATTTAGTTGATTATCAGTCCCACTCAATTTTCTTTTTGTTTACGGTTTCATTTTATACTGATGTCAGCTAGAGGAGGGGGAACAAATTTCCTACAAGAAAAGCAACCGTAAAAATCTTGGGTTCGCTGTAACTTGAAGTACAATCTTCTATCCAGATATGTGAACTGTAAAGAAACCTTGCCAACATAAACTTAAAATATGTTAAAACATGGTTCCGCTGAGAAAGAAAAAGGGGATTCAAACTATGTGTGCTCCAAGGACATCATGGATAAAACTGCCTCCACGAGTATATACATGCATGTCTGTAAGCAGGACAATGCAGCAGTAGCTTATGACAATAACACAGAGGGTATGTTCGCACTCATTTTCTGGATTCAATTTCCAGAAAATAAAACCAAACTTGGGATTATTCCTTCTCCAAAGACAATTTTTCTTTTCTAATATATCCAACTAATCATTGTTTTAAATTTAATACTCACAACTCCATTAAAATATTTATTTTTATATTATATTCTAAAACAATAAACTTAACTATAAAAATGCCCTATACAGACTTAAAAGATTATTAATCTATGATGAGACATGATTTGCTCTGGCACATTCTTAAATGACATGATAGCTGCAAGAGAATATCTCCTCCAAAAAAATATACAGCGAACACAATATTCTCTCTGATATATTTTCATGAATTATTTTCTAGAAAATGTTAAAAAAGGAAAAACAAACAAACGAGACCAGAATTTGTCCAGGCTAAAGCTAGATTGTTATAATGCGAACTCATAAAATCAAAGATCTGATTGCAACTTTTAAACAATATTTACTTCATTCAGCTATTATCTTTTTAGTAACAACTGAAGAAAATTACTTGGATAACAATGGACAGTTATTCAATTCAAATGACAGCCTAAACTTCATAACCCAGCTATAGCAAAAGAACAAGTGGATGGTAGCAAGAATATGTCTAAATTCAGCAATCCAGATGGCAAAGGGCTAGAAATTTAGAAATGATAGAAATACAGAGAATCATTTTCTTACGAGACCAAATGATCAAACCACAATGGAACACGGATGAAATGACAATGATTGATTGTAATACAATAGTTTTCAAAATACAAGCTTAATCTTGATACATGGAATTGAAATGTTTCAAGGAACATAAGTTCAGAAATTTTTATTTGACAACTCAAAAGTGTTAATTAAGAAAACTAAGTGCAAACCAGTATATCATGATAACTTCACGATAACAAAGTACCTTCTTGATTCGCTCCTCGTCAACTTGCTCGACACACTGCAATAAGTTTTCCAGAGTACCTAACAATATAGAAAGGGACAAAGTCAACCTAGAAACAATCAAATCGACACCAATGGAAAAATGAAAACAAAAGTGAAATAATAGCTCTCAAAGTAACGAGAAGAAAGAAATTGCAAATCATCTTGGTATTAATATGAAAAGCGTAGATTATAATTGAGAAAAAAAAAGACTATAAAACAAAAACCTAGTCTCATCATTTGGGTAGAGGTATTGTTAGGCAGCACATTTGTTCACGGTATTCTTTTTCTCAAAACACATTATCATGATATAATCAGCGTGATAATTTTTATAATGGTGAAAAACGGTATCAACTAACAACAAATGCACAGGCACTATATAAAATGAAAACAAAGTAGTAACAGTTATAAGAGGGTAAAGCAATTAAACTTTTACGATGGGAAGAAAATAAAGAATCAGAGGGCAAAACATTCAAATGATAGAGATAACGGAACCTAGCCAATTTCTCTCTCAACAAATATCTTCAGTCCGAAAGTTAAAAAGTGCAGAATCCTTGGATCACATAATCTATTTCATTTTCTTTCTGATTGACACAAAAAACACTCCATTTCCGGAAAATACTCTGTCAAACTTACCTTGAAGTATATCATGCAACTCAGATCTAGCCCATTAACATCGAGAACAAACGGAAGTTGTTAAAACAGTAAGAATAAAGTTTTCTTAACATTTGTGCGTGAGGCACTTCTTCTCGTACAAATTCCCTGCAAAACTACATCCCTGCCACATTCACATGTTCACTTCAACAGTACACAATGTAATATAAATTGCTGGCACCCTTTGATTGATTGGTGTGATCTTGTATATCTACCAGCCATATCATAAAAACATTTAGCAACTGTCGGAATCGGATAAACGTTTTTGAATGAGAAATAGGTGGGTCATTAATCATTATACTTTTTATTTGTATGTTGGTTTCAAATTTCTCCATGACGACGATTATTTTCTTATTTTAAGTCCAATTTCTGTTTCTTTGTTGATTCAGAGAGATAGAAGGGGAATATGTCATTATCTTCTATTAGTATTCATTTCAGATGTAATGGAAGAAGACGCTCGTTGTCATTTTTTAATTGATATGATGGAATTTGGTTAAGTGTCCATCAAGCTGAGAAGGAATTATAGTCTTTCCAGAAGCAGCTTTACTCTCTCTTGCAATTATATGACCAATACCCCTATGATTGCACATATCAAGGGTAGTAGCTAATGCCTTCGGAACAAGTGAGACTTGGCTAAGAAACAGTGTTCAAATGGCAGTCGAGGCGGCAGCCGAGGCGGTGCCTAGGAGGGAGGCGGTGGCGGCCCAAGCTATACGGCGTTGGGGTGGCGGGTCGAGGCGGCGAGCAGGCGGGTCGAGGCGGGGCGGGGCGAGGCGGCGAGCAGGCGGGCGAGGCAAGCAATCAAGATTTTTAAGTTGTAGTCAACAATTTTAAAAACTTAATCAAAGTCAACTAATTTTAAATATTAAAACCCTAGCACACCTCACTTTCTTTGTTTTATTTTTGGTTTTCACTCTTAACTCTCAACCACCACACACAATCCGCCCGCCGCCGCCGACCGCCGCCGATGATGAGAGGATCGTGGATGTAGTAAATGGTGCATATGTAGATGATTTGGAAGATTAGCTATGTTTAGTCTACTACTTGTTCTAATGATAGATAATTGATTGAAACTTTGAAATTTAAACTTAGTTTTTTGGTAAAAATAATTATATTACTTTGTTAGCATAATAGCATTAATATGATGATGAATTTTTATTAATTGCACATTATCTAGATGATATTATATTTTGTGCTTAAACATTATTTAATTGCACATTATATATAAAAATGATTATATTGCATGATTATCTATTAAAAATTACTTAAAAAAATTCAAACGCCTAGGCGCCGCCTGGGCACCCCCTAGGCGGCTGAGGCGGTAGGCGGTCACCAACCGCCCCGCCACCGCCTCCCGCCATTTACAACCTTGCTAAGAAATAGCAATTATTTGAAAATTCATTCTAATTTTGTTTATGGTTAAATTCTATCTATGAATTGTGCCACCACTAGAGAATTATCATCTATGATTATAAAGCTATGCGCAATTAGCACTTGAATACCGAGGCTTGAATGCCACCACAAACAAAAAAAAATAAAATTTCAAAGATAACAAGAAACAAAATCTTACTTCAAATTGAACTTTTTATGGTTTCAAATATTAGGGTAAGTATCATGCTGACATACCAAATTTCGTGATTAATTGAACAGCATGAACATTTCCAATTCCTTGAACTCCTGCATATCGCAAAATCAGTAAATTATGCCTTGTGATCTCAAATTGCAACTTAAAATGTTGCAACACAAAAAAGAAAAACAAGTTTAAAGCCAACATGTGGATCAAGAAACACAAGACAACTGAAAAAGTGCAATTCTCAATCTCCATTATCATGTTGATAAGTTTGTTAATATGTTTCCTTAAACCAAAGAAAAAACAGCATTTGTGGTCCAAAACTTAATCTTTCCTTCTCATCTTACATTGCCTACCAAAGAGTTTTAGAATTCTTTTAGAGTATATTTACCTGGTACATTATCAGATTTGTCTCCTACAAGTGAGATTACATCAACAAATTGTGATGGCTTCAAACCCCCATATTTTCTAGCAAAATCTTCCATCCCAAACGAGGACATCCTAGAAAGTATTTAGATGAAGTCAAAACCTAAAACAATTTATAGACCCTGCAGGTCATTAAGTTGCATAAGAAAACAAAACAGAAAACATATAACCATAAAAATCCAGTAACTGGAGTGAAATATTAACATAGTGAAAACTGAAAAGATGGAGTGCTATCACATAAAACTGCACTAACCTATAAGGTAAGGGACTTCTACCCAAAATTTACCCCTGTAAAAAATATTTTGCAAATTTACAAAAAGTAGGTGGTAGAATCCATCACTTCAGTTTATTTACGACTTGCAGTGCCTCCAGCTTAAGTGACATCTTTCGGTAAAAGCTTGCTTCTTTTGTTACATCTAGTGCATTACTGTCCAGTTTATGTTCCATCCACCTAATAATAATGGATTATATTTCGTCAAAATCAATGATATCACCGAGTCAGCATAAACAGGTCTGGATATGAGCTTGCTATTTTTCTTATGACAAGCATGGAGTCCTTGATGTTTGCATGCCTAGGTTGGACGACTCCACCCTTCACTTAGACAAAACCTTGTAAGAACCATGTAAAATCAGATGCTATAGTTCTCCTACGTTGCCCAACTATATATGAAAAACCTTTCTCTCAGTTCACCTTTATTTTCTACGCATCACATACGCACATTTAGTTAATGACCACATAAAAAACAACTTATTTTCCACACAGTTACCAAATATTATTCTTTCTTCATGCTTAAGCACTGTGGAATATACATCAAATCGACAGAAAAAGATACTTGAAAGAAGACATTAAGTTACATAACATAAAATTCATTCAAACACAACAATCAAAACATTAAAGATAAGAGTCAATCAAAGATTGTAGTCGTCTAGTACACTCTGAAAGGTAGCACTCATAGCTGTAGAGTAGTTAGAGATGCTAAACCATATCAGTTTTCAACAGAAACTGAGGGCCATTGTACTCTGATCACGCATAAATAAAGAGAAAAGTTACAAATGGAAATCAAGAAGCTTGTTGCCAAAGCTAATACTAACTCCAATCCACGAGGAGCAATCCGCAACAGACGCAGTGAAGGAGATAGAATCTGAAAAAAATCTTTATCAGGGGAGACAACTCGTACCTGTAGAAATGCAGCAAAAACTAGACCCATGAATCAATAATAATAAGAGAATGCAAGAAAAACAATGAATCCACTGGTTCTTTGAAACATTTAGACATTGACGATTTAAAATCATTGGAAATAAGATCGAACAAAGCCCTCCCAAACATTAGAGATGTCACACTTAAAAACCCAAAGAGGAACACTGTAAACTTAATATTGTAATGAATAATCCTTAAGAAGAAAAGCCAAGAAGAAAATAATTATACTATGTGAATCCTGGACTACAAAATGCAAGATGTCATCATTCAAGGCATAGCAATTAAGAGACTAAAGCACAACAAAACAAGCCTGGTAACCTATCACCTTGTAAATACTAGTCTAGCAGCAAAAATCAAACAATCAAGGCAGCTGCCATAAATTCTCAATTAAATAACTTTTAACAATTTTCAAGATATAGAGTCAATCATCAAACTAATCAAATATTCTAGCTTTTCAGGTCGAAGGCAGCTTGAGGAATATCAAGTTCAAAGCAAGAAAAGTGTTAGAAATTGAAACTACTTCGGAAAGCTTGGGTATAAGGGCTAACCTCGTTTCTAAATGACAGAAAATGAGTACTTTTGGATTACATGTGTTTATGTTCGCCTAGTCGTGGAATCACTGGTAATTAGGTGTTTTTGACTATATCAGTGAACAGGGCTAAGGTGTAAAAGGCTTTGCTGTTGAATTTCTTTATAACACGTATGTGAGCATTTGTTTTAGATGGATGAAACCATATGTTCCACAAATTTATGAAAACAATTAAAATAGAAATTTTGTTGGCATTGGCTTACCATAGAGCTTATAGTCTTTTACATAAATGTTCTTTAGGGGGACGTGATAGCAATAAATATTTTATTGGTCATCAACTCGCGGCGTTTATTAAAATATGTTTGCACTTTTGTAATTAGAATTAATCGCCTGGCTTCTTAATTAGAATGTGAAGTACCAAATAACCCCACAGTACCTAAATTTTTGGGTAACAAAGTAAAATTCTCCAATATTGAGGGGCTCTAGTAAACTCCCTCACCACAGAATAGTTTCACCCATTATTCGAAACAATCCATATCCAATATAGATCTGCACAAGAAATCATAACGAAGCTTCCCAAAACATCACCAAAACTCGATTTCACATTATAACGATGGGACTGTTAAACTAAACACAACCGTTAGTCATATTTTTCGAAGAGTGATAATTAGGACAAAATTCAGCTTTAAATTAACATTTATCTGATCGAAGGTTGTACAAATATCAAGTTACAAAAATACCTTGAACCCAGCATCGATGCTTCTCACAGCAAGGGTCCCAATTACATCATCTGCTTCAACGCCAGGTACCTGCTTAAAGGGTAAAATTGATCTAATACTCAACAGCCCAAATGATTAAGACAATCGGGCAATATCATAGGCTTACAGGTCTTACCTCGATCACTTTAACGGACATAGACTTGATGGATGCTTTGAAGTACTGAAGTCCTTGAACTATAGTATCTGGGGTGGGAGGCCTATTATTTTTGTAAGCGGGGTATAGGGTGTGACGAAAATTCATGCCTGCAAAAAGTATGATCAAATACTAAATACCATTGAAATTTTAAAAAAAAAAGTGATATTAAACTTAAAGATGGTTGCATACGCTCTCACAAGGAAGAAAATTAACTTGGAACTGAACCACCAGAAGATTATATCAACGCGTGCATTAAACACACTGGGCAGAAGAAAAAGGAAAAGAAGCCCAAATTGCAATCTCAACATACCACATTAATTAAGAAACCTATGAAAAAGGAGAATGCAGCTGCCCATCCTAACACATAAGCCTCTAGGATATTAATTTTGTTTGAATCACCAAAATGTGGCATCAACCCAGCCCCTGCCTAACAGTAAGAAAATGGTAACAAACTGATTACGAGATTTAAGGCCCAAAAGCAATGAAATCTGTTCGATGATATTGGCAACATCTCAGTGACAATACCAAGGGTACTTTTCTTGTTATGTTTGTGTCATATAACAACTAATGTATAGTTTACAAAACATAGAACAACAACAATAACACGATTCATTATATACAAGCTTACGTTAATAATCGTTACATTTGATTTCCCTACAAATAGACAATCCTTTCATTAGAGGCACACTTAAAACATCTCCTGAGCTTTTTAAGGTTCGCCAAGACGTGTTTCATGGCACAGCTCTCACCCTGAGCTCTATGGCTTCTCACTTTTATGTTTGATGCATAACATATTTAAGAAACATTGCCTGAAGGCTACAAAATTCATACCAAGAATAAGCCTTTTGAATGTGCTTTCTCACAATAGATTTATACTATAAAGTCCACCAGTACTTCACATCCTGGGAGCGGAGCCAAAACAGCCAATTACTCAAGAAAAGTTTGCAGTTTTAAACCATTGCATGAAAAATTTAACAGCCAGACTGTCCTACCTCACTTACCCAACCCTAAACTACACGCAAAAGCAAGAAAACATAGATCATTTCCTATCCCATAAGAGCAGAAACAAACCATTCAACCTTGCAGAAGAGACTTCGCATACAAGCCAGCTATGAGGTGCAACATTCAGCAATAAAATAACTAGAGTGAGCCACCACACTAAGTGACACATACAAATCACCACATTGAATGACACATACAAATCGCACTTTTAAACAGAAGAAAATAACATTCATCACTTCACATCAACTTGAGAAGGCTACAAACTACAAGTTGATTTTCGTGGAGCGTGGAAACCAAATATCATAAAATGTTTTAGGTTGACATTGATCACGATTGTATCCACTCTCACAAGATAAAAACAAAGGTTAGTTCAACAAAATTAGGAATGCAATTCCCAGACACCTCAAAGAAATTCATCAGCAGGTGGAAATTAGGAAAACCGTAGTTAATTTCCCTTGATAGGCTTTTATTTGTTTCTCTGCTTTCAATAAGGATAATTCAATATAATTCGGGTATAAATCAGGTAGGAGTTTAAGGATTCTTGATTCTAGGAAATCTTCCATTATTATAGAATAATTTTGGGTCTTAAGTCTTGGGAGAACTTTTCATTATTGTTGGTCGGAATTTCTGTATAAATGCAAGTAAATTTTGGTGAATAAAAATATCAACAAAGTTCCTGCAAATGTATATTAAGAGATAGAAAGGTTCTCTCTTTAACGAGCCCTTACCACAATCATCATGATAGGGAAAAAGGGTGACAAATCCTCTAAAGGGATCAAGGACCTAAACGATAAACCCGTTAATCGTCCCATAACCCAATCAATATCCCTGGGCCATAACAAAGTCCTTAGATGCTGAAAATGTCATTAGCCAGTGGATTGGCAAGAAAAGAAGAACCATTAGAAAATGTACTTGTTTGTATTTATTTGGTTGAGGGTTCACAAAATGCACTTGTTTGATTGCATAACCTTCTAATATTTTAAGAGTTCAATAAGAAATTACTTTCAACCAAATTCTTATGCCATTGAAAAATCATATGATATATGACCACTACTAGTGAATTTAAAATCTTAAATGTGATCCCTCACATTTAAGCTGAAACATACATGAGTTGAACACAAAATTCAAATGGAATACCTTTGGCAAATAAACTTTGTTTTGATGAAGCAGAAGCATGACCATATGGAACTCCTGTAAAGAAAAAAATTTGTCTAATCAAAATATTTTTTAATGTTCATATCCATGCTCATCAAATCTTAAGAGTATTCCAACAAATTTTAAAAGTATTTTCCTAAATCTATCTAAATAGAATCAGTTCCCAACCACAACCAACACCACCACTGTCCACTGCCATCCTGAGTCCAATTAAAATGAGAATCCAAAGGCAAATATGCAATAGAAAACTCAATCCAAGATTTTCAAAAACTGAAGCTTAAATAAAACAAATTAAACCAATTTGAGTTATACAGCAAATAAACAGTCAAGCTACATCAGATAAGAAGCTAATTCCTATCCTTGTAAATTCTTCTGTATTAACTATGAAGCAAACAAATGTCTTAACCATGTAAACGGTGTCCGATCTCATTTTATGCACAATTTCACTACAAGATATGATTAAAAAAGGAAAACCTAAAACATCTTCCCAGTAGACTAACTACATACTACACTGATCTTAAAGCTAGTTAAAACAATACACAGAAGTTTGCTCAAACTCCTGAAACAATCCACATGCACAAGTTCACGACGTGATTGACACCCAATTGGAACAAATTAAACTCACAAACAATATAATTTTTACAAGGGCGAGAGTATTTCAACTTTAGCAACCTATTAGGTGTCCAAAACAATAAAACTTAAGCTGCAAATCAACAATAAAACAATTCATCGAGATAAGTAGGTCACTCAACCAATATAGACTTGGAATTTCACCGAAGATAAAGTTTTCACCATTGCAACTAATGAACATCTTCAATCCTCTTTCCAACTTCCGTAAAAAAAAAAAAAAAAAAAAAAAAAAAACCCTAACAAACAAACTTAGCTATAAGTTTGGATTATAAAAACAATAACATTTAAGCTGCAAATCTACTATAAAACAATTAATCGAGATAAGTAGATCACTCAACCAATATAGACTTGGAATTTCACCGAAGATAAAGTTTTCAACATTGCATCTAATGAACATTGAACGTCTTCAGTTCTCTTTCCAACTTCCATAAAAAAAAAAAAACTAACAAACAAACAAACTTAGCTATAAGCCAAACCATCACCTTCACATAAGGATCAATCGAATCTTCCATACTGATTTAAATATCAAGCTTCATCTTTTTAACAATCAGAAGATGAGTGGGAATCAATATGGATAGTTGCCTTTTTCCTCTCATAAAGAGGGGCCTTCTCGTTTAAATTTGTTCAGACTACCTACCCACCTTTCCAAAATCTTGAAAAAGTAACAAATCTTAGTGTATAGTTAAGGTCGTTAACTAAAGCTTCATACCCCTGGTTTAGATAAGAAAAGAAATGCATGAAGAATGATTTGAGTAAGAACTGACAATACACGGAGAAGACAAACAAGCCTCAATAAAGTATTTCAAATTTGATTTCTGCAACACGAGTAGGAATATAACACATTCAACCCTGAATAAAATGCAAGTACAAAAGGTATGAACCAAATCAAAGAAACCCCACTCAATAGAGAAAAAACATAGGAAAATGATAAATCTTACCATCATGGTCAAACACCACCTGCACAGAAAAGTGACAAAAGCAAAACAAAGAAAAATAACTCATATTAGCACAATATAGAATGTTAAGCATGTGAAGGAAATAAATGGAGGCAGCATAAGGAATTAAAAAATGCACATTTAGTTAATATCATTAGAATAAAAATATGCCACGATATATCTCGTGCACAAAGACAATATATCGGTTAGTATACTTTTTAAGGCATCCATTTATATGAATCTTAATGAGCATTTTAGTAACGTGTGCAGCAAAAAAAAATCTAGTATATTGTACAATTGAAAAGGTTTATCCTCGAAATTATTTTAGGATCAGAAATAGAATCTCACAGAAAAATTTAAAAAAATACATAAGTATCAGCTAAACTTCAAAGTTCAAAGTCTAACTAGGAGACAAGTACCAACAGAAAGTATGAGAACAACAAGTCAAAAATGGTTTCCTCTCGACATCAAATGTTAGTTTGGTATATCCCCTTGTCAAATTATTGGTACCATTAAATGAAACATCAAAGTAAATTATACTTGCCTATCATATTGAAATGCATATGCATACGCAGTTATTTCAATCCATCAGTCAGCAAACATTTATACAATTGTGAAATATCTTAGATACTTGCATCTTATAAGCTGAATGCTAAAAACCTACGTCCATAATTTATCAGTCCAAACATGAATTCTAGATGGACATAATCAATGGCAATCAATCCCTCTGCATATATACCTTCTTACATAGAAGCGACAATTTATGGATGAAAATCATTTAATGTCCCTTTGCTCTACATGCCACAAAACTGCAATTGGTATCACCAATTTAATGTAAAATCAGTTTATTGGTTTCCTCCACAAATGGAGACATCTTGAATTCTAATTTGGGGGCATAACCAGTTACTTGAATCCAAAATTGCAATCAATGTTCTGTGGAAACCAATTGGTAAACACTGATCTACCCTCTTCAGCTTTTCATTCATGGGGTGAATTCGGATCTTCGTTCAATTCAAATTTAATTTAATTATCCATGAAATTAACAGCACTGACTAAACCAACGAGCCTTCAATGATGAAACTAAACCACCGAGCCTTCAATGATGAATTCATTCAGAAGCTTCGTAGCATTTTGGACAGAAGAAAATGCGCATCTAGAAAAAAACTTGGAGCAAAACTCAGTCTATCAATGAGGCTCATTATATTGTGTCAAGCATTTGCTCAATGAGTTCGGGTGCAAAATTTTTGTTGAATGTCATGTTTGATACTGAATCTGCTTGTGTACATTTTAAGATGAATACTAAACAGCTTGACAAGTTGCTTATTTTATGCATTCCAGTAATTTAAAGCCTTCTCCTCACGTGATATTATAGCGCATACCATAAGACATAATAACATTGTTGCTTTAGATATAGCAAGTTCTTCACGGATTCTACCTTGACAAATACTGTCTAGAGTAGCATCCAAATTTATTTCCACCAATATTTTTTATTAAAAAATGATATGTCTAAAGATAATGTGCTCCATCGGGAACAATAATAAAGACATATTTTTGTTTTTTTTTCCATCATTAAACTGAGAAGATGGGTGGAAACGGTAATCTTATCAGACTAAGCAGATCAACAATATGCGTCTCTCATATAACCCATGGATCACCTTCGAATCACGTAAAAGGAAATACAACTAGTGCTAAGGATGGTAATACACAGAGCTTCAATTGCATTATCAAAATTAACAAGTTAAAACCGAAAGATTATGCTCAAGAATTTGATCTATTTGAAAAAAATAGTCTCCATCAAGAAGGAAGAAAAGATATACCGCCACATGTGAAGGGATGAACTCTAGGACATCAAATATCTGCAACAAGAAAATGAAGTAATTATAATCATGCGAAGATCAAAAAAGTATAACACGCAGAAGTAGAAGGATATAAACAAGTATAAGAAGCCTGATTCTAACGAGAGTACGAGACTAAAATTGATTGTTAAAGAAATCATCACAGGTATTGGCGTCAATACAATGTTGAACATGACAATTAAACTCAATTTTGGCATGGACATAGAGTAGCGTACAGGGGAAAAAATCTGCATAGCCAATCATAGATATTTTTTTTCAACATGAAACATGCATAGCATCAGCATTTAAATCAGAGAATAAAAGGAAGTATTGGCGGATGTCATTAATGGATGGCATTGTCCATCCAGTGAGAACTTCAAATGTAAACTGTGTACTGGTGCAGCAGTCATGGGAATACTACAGGGGTGGACAATGCATGCTCACACTTAGCAAGTAACAAATTAGATAGCTTGTTACTATTGTTTAAGCATCTGCAAACACACATTCACATGAGATAATGCAGTAGAAAGTATGAGGACAAAAAGTCAACAAGCTTTCATGTAA
Source organism: Primulina huaijiensis (assembly GCF_012295235.1). Classification (NCBI taxonomy): domain Eukaryota; kingdom Viridiplantae; phylum Streptophyta; class Magnoliopsida; order Lamiales; family Gesneriaceae; genus Primulina; species Primulina huaijiensis. The sequence goes on along the minus strand of NW_027359504.1, from coordinate 114,432 downwards.
TATATACCCTGAAAGAAATTTAACTAAACACTTGGATGCAAATCTTGGAAAAAAGGAACTGAAAATAAGAGAGCATAATTATATCTTCTTTTTTCAGTGATAAATTTATATTCAAAAAAATATAAAATCCATAGTGTGTTGACTTGAGTAAAATTCAAACATCAGTTTGCAGGAGGAACCTGTTATCTTTGATAGGCATCTCACAACCTCACCTAACATAAGATGTGGAGGTAATCAAATGACAAAAGGAAAAAAGATAAGCAGCGATATTTAACTCACTATGAAGTGTGAATGTACGTCTAATAATATAAATCTAATGTACAAGAGAAAAGAGAAAAACCATAATATCAAAAAAATTAAAACTTACAAGAGATAAGGCACTGAAAATAGTTAGGACCCAATCTCCATTACCATCAGCATGCGAAAGATGACCATGGTGCAACCTTGCTGCCAATGAATCGATAAGATGAGTCAATTATTGCAGAAGAATTTTATTCGGGCATAAAGAAAACACATGCAACTTTGAACATGAATGAACACTGCAAAGAAACCCGTATATTTTATCATAGATATCTTGAACCGATGGAGGAAAGCGCTATTTATGTCTAAAAATTAATAGATTTCTCGGACACTGAAAATGAGAGCCAGCAAACAAACACTATAAAAGAATGTGGACACCTTGCTCTGAGCACAAGGTATACTCCAATGCGTATGTATATATTCAGCCCCTATATGCAAACTCAAGTTATCAAGAAAACAAATTTGCCCAAATACCATGGTGTGACAGAATAACAAGAATACAATTCAAATAAGGCATTTATAAGTTACATATATTCAAAATGGTCTAACCCACCAATAAGCTTGTAATATGCTCTATAAATGATTGATGTCCCATCAATAAGCATCACCCTGCCATTTGATGCACTGATGCTTGCTGATTCATCTTCACGTATGGCAGAATCAAAAACTGCACCTTGCCCAAGAGTTTGTGCAGTTTCAACAGATGAACTGATACTACTGGAAAAAACTTGATTTGGACAACGAAAACCTTTAGTCAAATCCTGATTCACCGACAAAATGACAGTCAAAGCTATAGAGACTAAAAGGAATGGATCAACATGTGCTTCGCAATACCAGTAATGAGACTTTTACCTTTTTAAACAGAATAACGGAAGAGCAATATCTTCTAGGGTATCTCAAAGTAAACAAATTCTTACAAACCCTTTGACACAGTGAACTCTTCTTCTTCCCACACCCATAAAATGTTTTCCAAACTGAATGAACTTGGAATGGAAACCGATAGCATGCCATGAAATCATGCCAAGTTTTTCCTCTCAATATTACAGATTTCAGCTTTCTATAACAAACAAAGAATAATTAGTATCCAAAAAAATTATGCAAAATGACCAGAAATTCAACATATGTCACTTGTTAGCTTAAAAATTGAACGCTAGATGGAACTCATCAAAATTTTCTTTCAAATTTATGCCACTGACTGGAGGAACAGCTTGACGGCCGTCATATTTGTTATTGTTTTAGTTCTGTATCGCTGATGCCAAAAGATGTCACATCAATCATATGAACTCAATAAAATAAATATTGACACGACATTATCTGAAAATTAGTAAATGTCATATAATAATTAAACGCCATCACCACAGTCCTTTCACACATTTACATTCGATGATGCAGTCATCCTTTATTCACACTTAATCATCGGTCATTCCACCTTTATTCATCCAGCCCACCCTCACTCAATCCTCTCCTCATTGCACACGGATACTGGAAGGTAACCTTCCGTTTCTCGGCCCATCTACCACACGAATCCGAACAACCACGATTGATGCCATTCAAAAATACCAGGTTCAAAATGAACATAAAATGCAGCGTATTAATTCGATTCACAGACTCTAATTAAAAAACAATCCAATTCCCGAGTGAAGTGAAACATTCCTCCCCAGATTGTTTGCTTATCAGTTTACGAACACCGGTGAATCATTGGCACACAAGAATCACAAGGTCGGCAGCATTTACGAATAGCGCAAAACAAATACCCAACCCTTCGAAGTGGCTAAGAACATTAGGGTTAACTTAAGCGTGTGTGTGAAAAAAATAATACACCTGCAAAATTGTTGAGTTTAAACAAGCAGGAGAGAGGGCTGCTGCAAGTCGTAATGGAGTGACCTAGCGAGCGCCGAGAGGTGAGACCGCGAAAAGGAGGGAGGGTTAGCCGGTTAGAAAATTAAGGATTCTATTACTACTGTAACATATGTTACTCTGTTATAACGAGGAAAACTTATAGGTCATTTTAAAATTGCAATTACTCTGTAAAAAAATTGCAATTACTGCTTTTATTTTTAATTATTAGTTTATAATTAATTATTTGATAAATTATCTAATAAAAATGAAAAATTGTTCACGAAAGTAGACAATATATTTTTCTAATTAATAAAATAAATATTTTTAGAAAACTAACTGAAGAAAAATATTTAAGGAAAAAAGAAGCCGAGAGTCCCATAAAACAAAGAACAATACAATAAGAAAGAAAAATAATAATGTGAAATTCCAAATTCTCCTCTAAAATCGGGTAGCAATTTTTCTACCCGAACCTGAAAATAAAATTTGAACTACCCGACTTTTGGTACCGAACACTAACCAAAATTAGTGCAAAAAAATTTGGCTTTCTCCATGCGTAAAAAACAATGTTTTTCGATCTACCTTCGCAAACATGTATAAAAGCAGAATAATAAATTCAAATATAATTTTCTAACAAAAGCTATAACCTAAACTGCTTATTTTTCATGGCTAAACATGCTAGTCCAACCGACCTAACACATTTTGATGTTTCTATGCTTAAAGACATATATATCATAAGAACTACCAATAATAAGGTACATAAGTTGTGTGTGAAAACTATATGAAACACGTTGTAGAAGACATATTTGAAAATAAAATCTAAGAACGTGATTAACTACTTAACTTGTTTTTTTTTTTAAAAAAAAAGGTACTTAACTTACTTTCATACAATTTTGTTGTTTTATGTTTTTTAGATGTTTTAAATGAAGTATTTAAAAGAGAAAACGAAACAAAATACCATAATTGTAAAGACAATAGATTTTTTTTTTTGAAGGGGTAAAGACAATATTNAAAACGCGTCTTCCATCTTTCCACGCCAACCCACGTTTTTTTTTTTATTATTATTGTTCTCTTCAAATGGTCCCCCTTCCCACTTTTAATATCTTGCCGACAATAAAAACGTGGGGGGAGGTTAAGAAAGTGGGTAGAAAGCTGAAAAAAATCGAACAGTAGAAATTGGATATTAATTTTTTGCTCTTCTTATATCGGTTTTTTTTTTAAATAATAAATAAAATCATGGCATTTTAGGATATGCTCTTAAAATATCAAAATAGTTTGTACGAGACCCTCTTCTATTATAATATAGTATAATCGATTGATCCTCTCAATTTATTAAATGTTATTATAGTTAAATAATTAAATTCTATCACTATTAATTAAATAAATAGACCTTGGAGAAATTAATTTTAATTTGTTTTGATTAAGTTTTTTTGTTTTGCTTAAAATAACCTCACTACTCTAAAGTCACCTCTTAGTTTTAAGGAATAATGATTAACAATTGTTTTGGAAATTCATTTTATTTAATTCTTATAGAAGTATGCAAAGAATCGCGTTTCAAATGTCACGACACGTTTTTAGCCAAGTCATGGATAAGATGGTTCACCTTCTCCGGAACAATTTGTTCCCTCTTATGGCAACGGGTCTCTCTTCCGTATCATCACCCCCGGCGCAATATTCGTTCGGCCCGACCAAAGCCCGCAAGCATCCTGCCGCATACCGGGTCCGCAAGCTATTTCTTCGGCCTGTCAGTAACTCTCTTCAAGCTCAGTTACAATTATCAACTAAGCCACGGCTGTGCTCCGCCTCCGGCGTGGCGGTTGAAGACGGACAGCTGAGTGACGAGTTGTCGATTAGCATTGACGTCCTTCATCGCTTCATTGAGCTCAACTTGGGCAATTGGATTGGCTCTTTTCATGTAACTACTGATTCTTCCTACTAATGTTTTATTGCTTTTTCTAGTCTCGGTGATTAATTAGGGAGGTTTCGATTAGGTTTTATCTGTTGTTCCATTAATATTTTGTGTTCTCTTTATAGTTTCAGTGTGTTAATCGAGCTGTTTGGGAACTTGTTGAGTCGGTATCATTATGCTGTAGCTCCACTCGCAAAAAGCTTGAAATTGTGCTTGAATTCATCAGAATTTTGAACTGGATTGAATCTGATACACCTAAATATTACACTTTTCGAGTGAGTGCCGGCTCCAGCATTAAAAGGAGGAGAGCATGTTGGGCTTTTCTAATTATAGCCTTCATTGAGCTGATCAATCATATTCAATTATTCTTCCTCAGTGTCAACTTGTTGCTTCTCAATTTCTGGGTCCTTGCTGTTAGTTGAAATAGGCTTATGTGAATCAGAATCACTTAGCAATCCTTCCTCTGAGCTTGAATTTCCACAATCCTTCTCCATAGTTATGTTGGTTGCAGATGTGAATCATTCGTGTTTTATGTCCGCTGATTTGGGATCTGGTGTTGGCTTGTTACAGATTTTGGGACAGAAAAGCAAATATTTTTCTGAATTTTTCGATATATGAATTGCTTCTGTGTTTTTTATTTTAATGTAGTTGATCCAATCTAAATGTGTCAAATGATTGTCAAGCACCTAGTGCTCAAATCATATTTTTGGCTAGTAATTTTCCCTCATATTTTTGGCTCAAGTATCATTCGTGTTGTTTTTTAGTTATTTATAGATTGGTATGGGTGTCAATGCTAAATCACGGCAACTCTAAAAAAGATAATTTTGGAAACGAACGTACCCTTGTTGATTCTTGAAGTTGTGACTCCTGAATTTGAAATTCTGTTTGGAAGAGCATTCAAGTTCAATATGTTCATCCTAAATGATGATAATTATTATTTTTTTTTTGAATGGACGATAATTTAAATAAAATGAAAAGATTTTTGGTTGTATTAAGATTGCACAAAGGATGCTGGTATTAACTCTCTTATTGATTTCTTGCAGCAATTTGATTATAATGGGAATTTACTGCATGAAATTAGTACTAGGCTTGCTGTGAGTTCTTACGGTGAAGACGAGCTCCGCAGTTTGATCCAATCGTAAGTGCTTTCAAACTAGAAGACTTGTGGACTGATTTATCTCAATATAATTTGTAGAATCATTGATACATGTTGGGTATTGGTGAATAGATTTTGCATTATTCAAGAATTTAATTATGTAAAATCGTGTTTTTATATTGAGTTGGTTGTTGAACCAAAATCAACCTTCTAAGAAAAACTGATAGTTGGATGTGCAACAAATTCAAATAGTCAGTACATTTTAGTTTGCTAATTTGTTGCAGTTTTTGTATTCTGTAGGATCATATTCTTTTGCTTTCTAGCCTTTATATCTCCCCATTTTGCATCTACTTCCCAATGTTGAACATAAAAATATTTGACGATCTCGTTTGCTTGAAATTTAGCACTTATTATTTAATAGTATTTAAATTTATACAATTCTTTCATGGTGTCATGTTCCATTCACAACTTCTAACAATATATATATTTTTTTTCAAATTGACCTAGGGTCGAATACTATTCTTGTGTTTTTTTACTTGGAATTGCCATGTTTTTTTCCCTCTAATCTTTGTTGGTTGATGTTTTACTGGTGCACTTAATGCAGCTTATTTCCCTCTGGAGTTAGTCTATTGATGTTTTTTTTTTTTTCGGTTTTCAAATTAGGTTGTACATCAAACAACCTCCATTAAGCCCATCAGGCTCTAAAGATGAGCCGGAATGGTTCGAGTACAAAATTAAGGAAACCAACATGTTCACGGTAGACAAATATCAGCAGGCGAGTCTGAGCTAGCTGAAAGCTTAGCAGTTGCAAACTATTGGCAGTTTTTACAGTTGTCTTTTTGATGGTTTTAGTTTTTCATGCATTGACTTTAGTGTGCAGATTGGCTTTTTCCCAAAACAAAAGGCATTTGCTTTGAGATACCAGACAGCTGGAATGTTGGAAACAGTTATACGACAGGGGGTGCTAGGTGAAGATGATACTGGAGAAGAATCCCCTAGGTTCGTTTCTCTTTTGTTGATGAATAATTCTTTTATGAGGAGTTGATGATTCCGAAAAAATGAGAGCGGCTTTTTGATTTTGGAGGTGTGGCATCTAATCATTTTGGTTCCCCTTTATGTCTAAGCATATGCCAATTATGACAAGCATAAGTGTGCCTTAACTGCTATAAGAATCCATTTTGGGTAAACAGGTACACGTGTTCTTTTTTCTTGCTATCAATTATTTACAACTTTAATAGGATCCAGGACCAGATGGACTCAAAAGTATTTGATTTGATTCTATAAAGACATTAGGCATCTATTATCAATTAGAAATCACTCCTTGCTCCATGAGTCCAATATAAATTCCATGGGGTAAATAACATGTACATCCTTCAGTTTTCTGTCTGAAATTCTATGAACTAGTGATGAACTTTCAAATCCGAAATCATTAATTCTTCACTATGTATATCGGTTGTATGGTAGAAGTAATTGACAAGATCTTTGATTTCAGACTTCTATTTCAAATAATAGAACCTATGCGTATTGTTTTATCAGAAGCACTAAATGTTCTTCTCGCTATCCACAAAAAAAAAAGAGTTAAAGTTGTTTTGCTTTGATGTTTCTTGATACTGTAAATACTTTATTGTGCCTATATTGTTAATCTCATGCTCAATTTCTCAAGGCAAACTCTTCTTTCTCGGTCTTGTATTTTTCTGGCAGAAACTTAAAACTTCCTTCTCGACGACCCGCAATTGTATGTGAGAACTGCCTTTTTTCATTGGAACGAAATGCAAGAGTTAGAGCTTTCCATATCATGGATCCAAAAGGGATATTGGATATGCTCATTGTCTTCCTGGAAGAAAGAGACAGCAAAGTGTCTCTTCATCCTACCTTGGATGATTCCAAAGTACCTTATCCTTATATCAACAACAAAATTTCCTTCCCACTCATGAGATATGTGTTACATGATAGTTAACTTTTGGTTCTAGGATAGGATTTCTCCACATTTAGGGACATGGAGAGGTCATTCTGTAACTAAACGAAGTGGTGTTTATGGGTTTACAATTGCTGAAGCCGATACAATTGCAACGCTTGAAATGAACGATGACGGTCAGCTCATTCAGGTTTTTCCAGTTCCTTGCTGTCTTCTACTCGATAAATTTGCGGGATCCCGTGTGCCTGACTTTCTTTACAAAATACTGTAGGAGGATTTTATTATTGATGTAAATATCCTTGATTTTATAAATGGATGCAGGACATTAAATCTAAATCAGATAACAAAGATGCTACCAGTACCGTAAACTGGAAGGGTTCTATCTCTGACAAATTGATCACTTTTGATGGTGGGTACCAGATGACCTTATTGCCAGGAGGAATGTACATGGGATTCCCCACTGATGTGTCAAAGAGTGTGCAAGAATCCAAGTCTTTCCATCTGGAATTATGTTGGCTCGAGTCGCCTGGAACGAGACAGAGATTGGTTCGAACTTATGACATGGAAGGCTTAGCCGTCTCCTCAACATATATTCTTGAAACCAGACAATAATAATAGATTCGGTCCATGTACCTGCAGCTGGACGCGTACGTATTGTCAATTGCAGAAAAGTTAAGCCAAATGGTGAATTCAAGTTCTTGAAGGTAAGTCGGTCAGGCTTTAGAACTAGAGAAGTTATTCAATACAAAATTCAATTTGTTTGATGATTTTTTTGGAGGGTCCAGCAGTCTGTTCAGATTATCTGATAGATTGAACTTATTGTCTTCTTGATTATGAGGAAACTCGTTGAAGGAAAATTTGTTACCGTTTCTATAGAAAGTGCGTATCACTTCAAAAAAAATGCTATCCTCGTAGCAATGACCATGTACTAATCTCTAGATAAGCTCAGTTCAAATTCAAAACAAAGATTAAAAACTGGACAACTCTAGTTTTTTTGATCTAGTTTTTTAGACTTTAATCTTAGACTGTTACGCTTTTCGACTGAACTCGTTGGCTGTGTACTGCAAACAGAAGAAATATTTTCATACACAAAGCAATCAAGCTAAATGTGACAGATGAATGGTTCAGCACGGAAATGTGAATGAATGAGTTATCTTTTTGCCCTCCAAGGATTCTAATCTTTCTTCTCACAATTGCCTTCTAAGGGCTTCTGAGCTAAACGCAAAATCATGCTTTATTCGAGATTACACACGCTCAACGGAATAACAATCAAATCTTCCCAAACAAGATCAATGCTGACCTCTCCACCATTTTTTCTACTTCATAAAAATTTGATCTTTTCATACAAGCAACACGGGTGTCCCAAATTAATCGTTTTTACGACATTCAATTTTAAAAGTAATCGGACGATCTAAAAGATTGAGCTTTGAATCTAAGCAGAAAAGAGAGTAAAATCCATCCAAAGGAAAAAAATAAAAGAAAAACGGAAGGAAAAATATAGGGCAATCCCCTCGCTGTTGGCTGCAAGACTAAAGCAGCAAAGCGGCCATGGAGTCCCCAATAAATTAATGTGCGCCGATCACACTAACGTGCGCCACGATTAAAACCTCTCCCGTGGAATACCACGCCACCCCTTCTCTCGCGGGGGAAGCGCTCGGCCTACGGCGCTGTCTTCTTGCCCTCTGAGGTAAGTGCAAATATATACGCACGCGTTTTGGGAAACCTTAGGGCTTAGTACCCTTTCAAATTCCGGAATTGCCCCCATTTTTTCATGGTTTGGGACATTGATAAAAATGGGAGGTGTACAAATTTTCCGAGAAAATCGACTAGACCGATCAAAATCAGAATTTGGTTCGGCCAGTTTGATCAATCGGTTTTTTAAAAATATATCGGTCAAATTTGTTTAATCGGTTCGGTTTCAGAATGTAAAAAATCGATTAAATCAATATCTTATATGTCTAATAATTATTGGGTCGAATGTTTTACTATTTTTATTTTATTGCATCGGACGCTAAACGTATCTCAAAAAAAAGTTTTGGGCTTTAAACAAAAATCCCAACTTATTATTATAATTATTCCTAACTTATTATTTTATTTTGTTGAATGTTTGAATTTAATAAAATTATATGATGAGTTAAAAAAGTTAAAAACAATTTTTAAAAAAATATAGGTTATCTTGGTTATCGATCTAAATAAATGATATTCTATCGGTTCGGTTTAATCGATTTTAATAGCTAAATCGATCGATTTGGTTGGTCGAAAAAAATATCAATTTGTTCGATTTCAGTGTTTTCAGTTCGGTCCTATGCCCAGCAGAAACAGTATTACCCCTTAAGATCTGTAGTCGCACTTTTGATGTCCACCTAATCAACCAGATCAAACGACATAACTTCAGCAGCTTGATGTACGAGAACTTCCAAATAGGTTATTAATCTCAGTACTACTCTCACTCATACACGCTTAACCCAAACAGTACCATATTTGCAACCAGAGTTGTATTATATGAACGAAAAACAAACCACCTTGATCATTTCATACAAGAGTAGGTCTCATGTGAGACCGTCTCACACAAGTTTTTGCCTTCATACAAAAATATGAACACAATACCAAGTCAAACCCATGTAAAATGCATCTTTCACAAAAAAAACAACTAAACTTTTTTATCTAATGATAAGCATTTTATCCGAACTTTTACAATCCAATGTGAAGTAATTAGATATTTTAAATTATTAGATATTATAAATATATAAATTTATAATTTTTAAATTTAAAAATATAATTTTGTAATTTGTATCACGCACGTTAATCAAAAGCTTCACGCGCTTCCCATTTACATCAATTTGAGAAAAGCAATCTATCGCGTGCATGTGGATCGCTCCGAATCAAAGTTCTTGAATGGTGTAATTTCAATATTTTTAATTGTACTTTCTCATTCTTTCGAAGACCCACCTGCAAATTTGCTATAATTTTCCTGCGCTGCACGTCGTTCTGTTTCTCTGTAAGTTTCTTCATCAATAATATATCGTATTAGGGGTGTTTCTTGTGATATATTACGTAAAATAATCTGATTCTACAAATATAACCTATAGTATTCTGAATGTTTTTTATCTTTAAATGAGTTTTCCTGATTTTGTTATGGGAAAATTGATTCGAGTTGATGGATTACAATTTTGGTTTTTTGGGATTTTTTTTTATTTTCACGATTTGAGCTTGGGATATTGAGTGTAGGGTTCTTTTTTATGTGTATGTACCATTAGGTGTGATGAATTTGTGTTCTTCTTTTAAGATTTTTTAGTTTTCCTTTGGCACGTATTGCGTTTTTTCACTTTATAATTACCTGTTTATTTTTAAATATTCATATATAGTGCTATCTTCCTGAGAAAAACTGGGAAGTGCATCGATTTTGGGAATAGGAAATTAGTCATGTGGATTGTGGACAATATAATTGAAGTTTTAATATTTCTTTTTTGGAAGGAGATTTAGTACTTTCCATCAAATGCTTTTCTTATGTTTTGACTTGCCAAATTGAACAGATGTTTCCCCCGAGCAAATTTATGTCGATGCTATATCTGTAATGTTATGTATGTTAGATATTTACATACTGTTATATTCCTCTATAATTGAATTTTGTTCAGGACTATGGATGGGTCAGTTCCAGATAGCAGGAGTGTGGATTCATTCTTGCGGAACTATAAGCTTGGGAAGACTCTCGGGATCGGGTCATTTGGCAAAGTTAAAATTGCTGACCATGCATTGACAGGGCATAAAGTTGCGATCAAGATCCTTAACCGTAAGAAGATAAAGAATATGGATATGGAAGAAAAAGGTTGGTCAACTCATTTGAAATATTTTGCAAATGCCACATATGAATCATGTAGTGGCATGATATTGATTAGTATTACCGTGTGAAAATTATTCTAAGAGGGCTGATTTTCTGTACATGGTATTCTGATCACTTTTATTTTAACGGAGAGTCAAGCTTCGCTGTTTAACTTTTATGATTTTTTGGAAGACTTGATTTTCTTCTTGCAGTTAGAAGAGAAATCAAAATTTTGAGACTGTTTATGCATCCCCATATTATACGTCTCTATGAGGTTGTAGAGACTCACACTGATATATTCGTGGTGATGGAGTATGTGAAGTCTGGTGAGTTGTTTGATTATATTGTCGAGAAAGGAAGGTTACATGAAGAGGAAGCTCGCAACTTCTTTCAGCAGGTGTGATGCCTGATTTGAGCTTAACTTCTTAGTTTATTTAAGATGGGTATACATATATATCCAAAAACTGTGAGAATGTGCTGATATTACAGATAATCTCTGGAGTTGAGTACTGCCACAGGAATATGGTTGTTCATAGAGATCTGAAACCTGAGAACTTGCTTTTAGATTCCAAGTTCAATGTGAAGATTGCTGATTTTGGATTGAGCAATATCATGCGTGACGGTCATTTTCTGAAGACAAGCTGTGGAAGCCCGAACTATGCTGCTCCAGAGGTACCATATAAAAGTAGCAACAGTGAAATATAAGTCATGCAATAACTCAGTGCTTTACGAGGAACTTGGATTTAGGCTCTTTAAATTTTGAAAATTGGATTTTAAAGGGTTTGGTCTGCATTTTGTCGTAGGTTATCTCTGGTAAATTATATGCTGGGCCTGAAGTCGATGTGTGGAGCTGTGGTGTTATTCTTTATGCACTTCTCTGTGGAACCCTTCCCTTTGATGATGAAAACATTCCCAATCTTTTCAAAAAAATCAAGGTATGTTCAGGTTTACTTATGTCCTCATGTTTGTCATTTTTCTGTTCACTTCATATTCTTTTCATCCTTTACAGAGTTCAGGGATAAATTGTAACGTTCAGATTGTACTTTGAAATACTTCATTTCTATTTCTTGCAATATTAATCCACAGGGAGGGATATATACTCTTCCGAGCCATTTATCTGCTGGCGCAAGAGATCTGATTCCAAAGATGCTTATTGTTGATCCCATGAAGCGAATTACTATTCCTGAGATTCGTGCACACCCCTGGTTCCTAGCACGTCTACCACGCTATTTGGCTGTGCCACCACCAGATTCCATGCAGCAAGCAAAAAAGGTTTCTCGAAATCGCACTGGCATATGCACGTGTAACTTTTTTCATGCGAAATCGCCATTTCATGTGATCAATCGTGGGAAAATTAGAAAATAACTACAAAAACGGAACATCTATTACAGTTCTTTATGGATGCAGGTTTACCTACGTATGTTGCGGTTTTCTTGTGTGAGGCTCTCGTTATTAATTTGGTAGCCATATGCATATTACTTGATCTGATTCTTATGATGCACACGATAATTCACGCTATATGTTTCATGCATTTAAACTGATGAGTAGAACAGCTTTTAATCAATTTAAAAATTGTCACATGCAGATTGAAGAAGATATTATTCAGGAAGTCGTTAAGATGGGATTTGAGAGAAATTCTCTAGTTGATTCGCTTCAGAACAGGGTTCAAAATGAGGTGACTTTTGTGACCGCCATCTTACATATTTATTTGGGATTTTCTCATCTCTTTGATGTATTTTAGGGCACTGTTACATACTTTTTGTTGCTTGACAACCGGTTCCGTGTTGCCAATGGCTACCTTGGAGATGAATTCAAAGAGACCATGGTAAGGTTTTTAATATCATGTTAGTGCATTAATTGCGCTTTCCCTGCATATTTGTAAACAAGGGCAGGTTTGATTTGATATTATATTCTCTCATCCTATTTTTTAGCCACTCCGAGTTCTGTTTTGCCATATCCATTTTCTGAACTACTCTCATTGTTTTGTCTTTTAATATTTGCACATAAATATTTTCTTCTCCTGATTTCAGATATCTGAAAGAATTCCTGTTTCTTCAGGAAACTGGATATAATATCATGAACGTAAGTGATATTGCTGCCCCTTCTGTTGGGCACCGGCTTCCTGGTGCCATTGATTATCAACATTTTGGAGCAAGGCAGTTAGCCATCGATAGAAAATGGGCACTTGGACTCCAGGTTAGTTCTTTCTTTTCTTTGTTCTCAGTTTATTCCCAATGGAGTTGAAATTGGTGTGAAACATTCTCGCCTGCAAAAAAGTAAGATCTCAGGTGGTTCCGATTCAAGGGGCTGGCTCAAATTCTTTGAGCGTGCTTACTTGGAAATAGCAATTGATGAAACTTATGCTGTTATTTTTTTTAAGTTAAAATTTTATCTCTATTTTTCTCTGGAATCTCGTTTGGGAGTTTTCTAGTCTACTTGTTTCATATTTAAAGATCAAAGTTCGTTCGAATTTGGCATGCTCTTATATTGTTTTTTACGGTTTCCCCCAATTCCAGTAAGTTTGTCATGGATGATCATGATATCTTCTACCTTTTTTGATAGTCGCGAGCACATCCTCGTGAGATAATGTCCGAAGTTCTCAAAGCTCTGCAAGAGTTAAATGTTTTCTGGAAAAAGATTGGGCAATATAACATGAAATGCAGATGGATTCATGGCATTCCTGGTGAGGATGAAGGAAACACTGAGAATCCGACACAAGACTATCCTCAGAATGGAGACGAGTCTGTTACCATTAGGCATGATGGAAATTTTAGGCCATCAAATGTGGTCAAGTTTGAAATGCAGGCAATGATCTTTATTTCGTTGTTCATTTTTAATTTTTTTATCGTGGATTTAAGAGAATTGCCTTCTGCAAAAGTAGAAATAACATTTATGAAATAAAGAAACCAGAGGCAAGATTTGCTGATATAAATGTTGAGTGATGCCCCGGAAATTTTATCGCAGAACACAAAAGTAAAGGCGAATAAGAAGAATAAATACATAGAACTGACTCATCTGATTTCATATCTACAGCTTTATAAAACTCGTGAAGACAAATACTTGCTTGATCTGCAGAGAGTTCAAGGGCCACAGTTCCTGTTTCTTGATCTCTGTGCTGCCTTTCTTGCCCAGCTTCGTGTCCTGTGAAGTTGTTACGTTTCCACCTCAAATACTGTTAATCTGTGGGCAATCAGAAGTTGATGCTGTATATATGGTCAGATAAGTGCCGACTCTCTTGCTCGCAGATGAATGCCGTTGGTGCCAACCCGTTTGATTGGTCCCTCATAAGGAGTTGGATTCTACTACGCTTAGACTTGTTAACTTCTCTTTTCCTTTCTAAGTTCCTAGAACGAATCAGGATTTTCTTGAATCTTTGTGTTCTTACAGTTAAAATAAGTCATATGTGGTATGAAATGTGCAAATAATCATTCACGGAGTATCTGATGTAGGTTGTGAACTGTGATATAGATTTTATTGTTCCTAAATTTTATCTGTTGAATAAAATAAGTCTAATTTTCGTTCATACACAGATAGCCAAATAAGAATGGATCATCTCTAGTATTTCAAAATTATGAAAGATTTTTCTCAATAGTCATCTACTATAAGAATACTTGCATATTGTTTCATGGTTAATACAATTGGATTTTTTTCGTATCCAAATACTTGCCATTAATTTTGTTGGTAAAAAAATCTTCTGCAACATTGTCATAGCTAATCATATGCAACTTCTTTTAACTTTCCGATACAAATGTTTAGAGAAAATAGCAACAAACAAATATCAGCAGAATTAAAATGTATAATTGAATCAAAGTTAATTAACAAAGCAAATAGGAGCGAGTTCAATCGAGTTCCACAGCAACAGTTCCCCATCTTGATTCAACAAATCCCCGGAAATCTCATCTTCACCATCCACTTTTTCTTGCTCAATTGTGCTATTTTTAATCTCTTCTTGGCTCAGTTTACAGGCATTTCGAAGCCTGGTGAGCTGATCAGACCTGTCCAAAGAATGTTTCATCTTCAGCTTCAAGCACTCTGTTATCCCATTAAACGCATAGAGTGAAGCAGAAAATTTCCTCTCATAATTCATTCTCCTCATAGCCTCGGTCAGCATCAAGGGCTCGTCTTCTTGATCCATTGGTCTTGAAATCTCCTCGGTAATTTCGAAAGGCGAGTATTCGATGGATCCTATTTCGTCCACAAATTTAAAGTCCATAGGTTCAAAACTGGCAGTGCCGTTTTCTTGAATTTCATTTTCCATTTCCAGTTCTTGCAGGAAATCATCGGATTCATTCTCACTGATTCGATGATGGGTGCTTTCAGTTTGTGTCATGTTTGACTCGAAACTCAAGCAATTGTATCCGTCAGTAGTAATCAAGTTGCTGCGTTCCAGGGCATAATCTTCATCAGAATCGTTGAGGAAATCCGTGAAATGGGATTCTAAGATATCAGGTCCTGCTTCATCCGTGTATTCTAATATTTGTTTTTGATGATCGACAAAAGCCATGGAAGAAGAAGATGATGATGAAGACGAAGAATTCGAATTCCAGCCTGGATTTGAGACATTATTGCTTCTTGCTTTAAGCCTGCTAAGAAGAAGATTTGTGATTTTTGAAGGCAAAGCAGGAGTGGAGGAAGAATTCGGCGAGCGTGGCCAGAAATTTGTTCTTGTATTAGCCCCACGAAGCAAACATGCCGCCTCATCGTAGGCCCTGGCGGCCTCCTCTGCGGTGTCAAATGTGCCTAACCATACTCTAATCTTTTGTATAGTGTCCTTTATCTCCGCCACCCACCGTCCTGATGGCCGCTGCCGAACACCCACAAACCGCTTCTTCCCGTGTTTGACTCCACCTAGCGCAGCCACTGCTCCTGCCTCCTGCACCATATTGTCCCACGAGGCAACATTCGCCTCGTCGGAGTTGATCTTTTCTTGATCATCCACCATTGCACAAGCCTTTCTTTTTCTTGCCATTTCTCTTGGTATTGGTTTTGGGACTCAAGGGGTCACTTGAAACTGGTTAATGAGTGTTTCTTGAACCAATTTGATGTTTGTTAATATGTTAGTTGGTGTGGGGAATGGTTAAAGTATTTATATATATATATGTATCTCTGAAATGGGAAGATTTTGTCAGAGGAGAAAATAAGGCTGAAATGGTCCTCTCTCTTTTCATACTCTTTCGTTTCCAACTATTTTCAACTTATGCAAGACAAATGGAAAATCAATGGATGTTTAGCGTAATGCGTGTGGTTTGACTCGGCCAAAGAGTGAATCCCAAGGTCACAATCCTTGGTGTGAAAGTGACGCTGAGATGTTTATTACATTTACTTTCTTGATTTGTTCTCTTCATATTATATAATCAAAGAAATAAAAAGCTAACAAACAAGAAACCATCAGCTTACTGAAAAAGACTTATAGTGTTAAGGTTATAATAATAATATGTATTAGTTGGTTAACTATTAACCTCAAGAAACTACTAAGAATAATCAAATGAAGAAACCATCAAATTATCATTATTACCGACAAGACGATTATAATCGACGTCTGATTTTTTTTTCTTTTTTGAAATTTATCGACGACAAAAATTTGTTTGAGACGGTCTTACGGGTTGTATTTTGTGAAACAAATCTCTTATTTGAGTCATCCATGAAAAAAGTATTATTTTTTATGCTAAAAATATTACTTTTTATTGTGAATATCGGTAGAGTTGACCCGTCTCACAGATAAAGATTCGTGAGACCGTCTCACAAAAGACCTACTCTTTATCGAGTTTCATTTATTTAAATTATGTGATACAACGCTTACGAATATAAATGACTCGAAATTTATCGGAGTATTGATTAATTGAACCCCTAATATTTATTACACATTATTTCTTGAGTCAAATTTCATGTAGGATATAGACAATAAGCATTTATACAAAGTTGATGTTAACGGACAGAGCAATTTTATTAAGGCAATTGGATGCCTTCACTTTTTAAATTTATATTTCAATGGTCTCGTTACGTCACACCCTAAAGTGTAGATGTTGACATTTTTTTGCACCGTCGGGTGGCTTATAATTTAATTCGTCGTTAAATATTATAATAAAACAATTCCATATGTATAAATGTATATATTTTGTGTGTATATATACAGTTTTTATATATACAGTTTTGATATGCTGCATATCTACCGTGTACACTTATGTGAGCACCGATGAGGTGTCACTTACCTATTGGTTGTGATGAAATATAGAAAATACTTAGTATTTTCTATTGGATGCGATGAAGGACGATGAAGGACGATCAAATATATAAACTTTATTTTAAAAATTAATGAAAATACTTAGTATTGAGAGGCGAATTGGGTTAACAAAAGAAAAGACATGCAAGAGCTAAAATGTGATCAAACACACACCACCTTTTGTTTCTTATGTTGGATTGTTTTAATTTTTTTTTCTTGAAATTATCTATGAATTATTCTATGTAAAATTTATTCAAAATCGATTTAAAACAAATTTTAAATTAAAAAATCTTGAGAAACTATTAAAATTGATTTTCCATAATTTCCTTATGGGGTATCAAGCAAAAAGTCAATAAAAAAAAATTAAACACAAACAATAAATAAATACCTTTTTTTTTTTACCAAAAAAAATAAATCTCAAACCCGGAATTGGATTTTATTTCTTGTAGAGAACTTACCATATTGCACGTAATGTGTGCTTCATAAATCATAGCATTATAAATTTATAATATCGAAGAAGACATGAAGAAAAGAAAATCGTAAATTAAAATTTTATATTTTGAATCAAGTATATGTCAGCGTCGAACAAAGACATGAATTTACGGATTTTGATATTATATTTTTGAAGTTAAATTTGGTAGTATTCCAAGTAGGAGGTGACTTATATGTTAGATTATATAATACAATTTAAAAAATATATCACAGAAATATATATTATTATTATTATTATTATAGGAAGTTGTCTGGAATGTAATGGTATGGCTCCAGGTGGAGACTTAACAAAGAAACTTGGGGTCAGGTCTTCTCTCAAAATGGCGTTTTAATGGGGTTCCAACTCTTGAAAATTCACACTGTTTGCTTAAATGTCTGATTATTATATAGACAGCAGATCAGCAAGAAACCTACAGAGTCCAAGTTATTTTTAAAAACTTATATTTTTTTAAGACATAACATATCAATTTAGAAATATTTTTACAACTGAGGTAAACGTACTCGAGTATTTTCAACATAATGACTAAATTGTGCTTGATTTATTAGAAACGGAGGATATATTAGCCGATTAAAATATTTTAAGAAGTTTAATGTTTTTTTTTTTTGAATTTTTTAGACCTTGTCGCATCATTTTAATTTCAAGCAACGCTTTTTAGCTACACAGACAAAAGAGAGAATATTGAAATTTCGGAAAATTATAATGTTCACTTTCATCTTTATTCTCGTATTAATATATGTGTTACTGCATCCAGTTTCTCTGGCCTTTTCGCAACTATATCCACAAATTTCACACAACAAAGATTCGACTACAGATGGGAAACATCAAGTTAAACAAGTATTTTTGCTACATATGGAAACATCTCACACATTAAACATTTCTCACTTTGCACTTGTTCTACATCTGATTATAGCAATCACCTCCAATTTACAACATCACAACAACAACAACAATCAATCAAATTCAACTTCAAACATTAGAAGAGTAGGGGAGAGTTACTAGAGCTCTCACTCCTTCTAATCTCTCTTCTGGACTTCATTGCAGGATCTCGGTATGCAGTAGCAAGTTCGTCGAAGAAAGAAGACGTCCCTGGATCATTCTCATCCATTCTATCCTTATTTATCAAGCACTGCATCATAACAACAAATAGTGATCAGGACCTCAACAGAGACTCATAGTGGTGGAACCGCGATGCAGATTTACTGAGGAGAGGTGAAATTAAACATGAGAAACTACTAAGTTTTTTATCTCATTTTTCTGGCTATGCATACTATGCGAAAATTTGTACATGTATATAGAGAATTTAATGTGGAAAGGGGGGGGGGGGGATAATCGTCACGGCTGACCCCCTAGCAAGTGCATTGAAAAGCTTAACCGAAAGAAGAAACACAACGCTATTCGATGCATGAAAACATGGTGCTAGTGTATATTTAGTTCATCGTCTCTTTACCACCTCCCTCAACTTTGGCAGGCAGCATTAATTGCAATTAGGTGAATTTAACCACCAGTGCTTACTACCTTAAGAGTGGGATTGGTACCATCTTTTGAGGAGATGCAAAAAATGATTGATGCTTAATAATACAGCAATAGGTGTTGAGGTAAGACGTATATTTACCTCAGCAGGATAACCCCTGAAACAAGGCAAGAATCGTCTTCGGCAGTAACTATTGAACATGAGAGTGAGGATTGGAAGAGGAATAGTTGCGCTGGATGCTATTGGAACATTTTTCAGACCAAATATCCCAATGGCAATAATATGCATCAATATCAAGGCAAATATCGTAGCGTCGTGTACCACAGTCCAAAATTTTCCTCCAGTTTCAAACTTGGGTTTATAAACATTGAAAAGCTGTTCCCACCAAATTAAACGAATAGTTACAAACCTTACCGATTGTCCTCAACAGAAAAGGAAGAGATCAAAAGATTCAGCAAATACTTTAAATTCCAAGGAACGAGCATGAGCATCATAGACTGACCTGGTTACGATAGATGATATATCCAAAGCAAAAGTAGCCCAAGACGAACGGTAAAATTAGTGGCGCAAGGAAGAAGTATGTGACACCAAGAAGGATGAAAAACAGAATCCTGGGAATTTCACTGTGATAAGGATTGGAAGGGACCTCATGTTCCTCATCAGAATTACAACAAAGAATTCCCTTCACGTAACTCCAAATGAGGGGCTTCAGCCTAAAAAGTTTTGCAGAAAACATTTTGGTCCATCCAGATGTTACGACATATGAAATGAAGAATGAAGCCTGCAAAAAAGAAATATCGAATTGATTATTGCATTATTTCAAGGTGTCTACAAATGTATCTGACCGAGACAGTATTTGACAGTCACATAAGATGGTCAAATTAAGGCCCTTTTTTTTTGGATCCAAAAAAATGGCTTTAATTTGACCATCTTATGGTAAAAAAGGGCCCATTAGAAAGAGTAAAAAATGAATGATGTCGTGGAGAATCAAATCAGAACTCGTTATATTAGCAATTCCCCAGCCATGAATCGCTCTCAAGCTTAAGACTTCGGTCTCATATATATATAGTGCAACTGAAATTTGTGAAACAGAGAGAATCTTCTATTCCATACATTTTTTTTATCACATTTTAAATGCATATACAACATTAAATTTTCAATTCTGGAATTCATTGGTTTCTATACACACATACGTGCACACACACATTAAATAAAACAATCGATCAATGGAGGTTAAGATGGACCCCGACCTATATATATATTGAAACACAGGTACACAGAGTGATCGAATCTTACCTACAAATCTAATCAATCTAAGAAAAGCCATTAATGTAAAGATAAAAGACAAAAAGAACATGAGCCATCGGAATCAGGGGCAAAATTTCGAGAAAGCTATGAATAAGTTTGTCAGGCCATGGGGCATGGACGCCCTATTCCAAAGACTCACAGTCCCCCATGTATATAAACTCAATTAGATAATTATGTGGCTATCTCTCAACACAGAGAAGCACTCGAAGCAAAATAATAGGTATCACCATTTCAAGAGTAGTGTGAGAAATTAACATTTAAAATTAACATACCTGTCCAGGAACTGCCACAGCCAATGTCTCAGGAATGTTTTTGGGCTCAAAAAAGATATCGGCCTTGTAGAGTGCTGACCCTGACAGTACATTTGCAAAGAAGACGTTCCATATGGTGAACCATAATACTTTAATGCAAGCACTTTTCTCAATTTTGCTAAAGGCGATGTATCCTTGTATGGAGGAAAGCATTATCATCACCGGAGGCACTAAAGATTGAAACATCACAAGAATAAGACTTGGAAGGTATCCGGTAACCACTTGACTGACAACTTTTCTGCATGGGCAAGAAAAAGCTTCATTATATACCTTAAGGATAACTTATAATTGTCATTTCGGGACAACAATGTACAAAGTGATTACATCATCATCATGTCTGGCAGGTCAACGTTAGGATTCAGATAAGATTTTTAGGCAGTATAAATCCAATTTATTGCATGTTCTTTCATTCAGAGATCATGTACCTAAACATAAATATTTAAATAAGAAATAAAGATTGGGAGAAATCCCACTTACTTTTCTAACAGACCTTTCAAAAAGGGGAACCATTTCTCCAGCTGATCCAAATTAGCAAGACCTTGCACGAAGACAACAGGTAGAACAAACAGAATAGTTATACAAATCCACGCCACAATAACAGCAATGTTGCAAATCCATTTCTTGAAAAATGATGCAGAGAAGAAGGGCCAATAAACATCCTGCGGATCTGGAGCTTGCTCAGTAATCCATTCTGTAGGTTTCATCCGTTGTTGAACGTGTAAAACTGTTGCAGCAGTAAGCCGAGACTTGAACGACACAAAAGCTGCCGCAACTTCCTAATAAGGGACAATTGAAAAGTGGAGCATCATATGGTATCCGAAATCGTAAGCTGAATATGGGAGCACATAAGAATACATGGTATCTCAGCAGACATGATAATACAGATTTATGCATTTTTCAATGTAGTTAAAATATACACCTCAATAACCTCTTTCAGCAACTTTAATCCACAGACAATTCATCCCAATGAATTTCGAATAAGTAGAAATATGAAGAATAGAATATGCAATACAAAATATGATTTAAATGGTTCAGCCATAAATAACTACATCCGTAACATAATATTCGAAGGCTTAAAACTCTATCAAACTCTTCTAATATAGAATACAATCAGCACCCCTTCAAGTAGGTGAAATTATCTTGTGAAATCATGGCAAGAGATCTTGACAATATATTACAATTACATCAATTTATATCTTCGTAATTTTAATAATATTAAATCTGATGGTAGAATATATTCTTCGATTTTTACATTTCCATAAGAGGTATAATGCAAGGTTGACCTGCAATGTCATTAATAAGATCTGATAAACTAAAAATTGATATTGGGCTGCTTTGATTAATACAAATAGGTTTAAGATGCATTTCTACAGTGTCAATGCTAGGGTCTCAACACTTGATCCAAATCCATACAGCATGATGCCATTCATCCTCAAATTATGTTCCGTAACAGGTTCCACCGCATGTCATGCTCGTTCTTGATCTATTGTGTTCTATCATAGTGCACACTAATCATGTTCTGTTACACAAAGTCACATACCAAGTCAAGTTGATTCTTCCTTCTGATATGTTTTGTGGCAGCTTTAATTATATTGTACCATAAGTGAGAGTAATCGAGATGCCATAACCCACATCAGCTAATAAAAAACTCCGAACAACCACATAATTTTCATTGAGCTACTACACTAAAAATAAATTGATCTCAGATGGAACACATGAGCTATATCATTCCAGAGAAAACTTGATTGTCCTTAATAAGATGACTAGAGAAAACTTGACTGTCCATAATAAGATGACTAGTGTGTCATGACTTGAATGCGTCTTCACGAAATACCACATTTTTAGAGGAACATAAAATTCTCGAAAGAGAGAAAGCACATATCAAAGTTTTGACACACATGGACTATGGAATACTATTGATTTGTACTAGAAATATCATCATAATGACAAAAATACAACCGAGTGGCACATTTAATTTTAGCTATATCCATTTAGTTTCAAAATATGTTACGCATAACTATCATTTATAAGCAGAGCTGGTTACCTTTCCAACAATAGCAGATCGTTCTGTCATCACATTATGTTCCATATCATCTAATGACTTTTCATATTCATCTAGGTCAACTCTTCGACCACAAAGCCCCAGACAACCTGTTCGTGTGTATCTTCGTTGTGCGTCTTTTGTCGATTTCATGTGCACAAGTTTTTTATATGCCTTGTCTGCTTTATTCTAGAATAATGAAAAAATTGGAACGGTCATGAACCCAAAAAGAAGGCAAACAAAAGTTGTAGTATTATGCATCTAAGAACCACACTGGCATCTGCTCGAACATAAAATCTGAAGCAACTTCTTCATCAGAAGTTTAGATGGTGCAATCATCCTACCTTTCAACATATCATAGTTTGATTTGTTCATCTAAGACATAAGAAGCAAAAACTTGATACAATGAATAAATGTGTCAAAAGAATGAGGCAGAGTTGGTTAAAATTATGGTTTTGAGAAATACTTACAACAAGCCCTCTGAGTTTGCTTGTTCGGCGAACCATAGAATGGGAAAGATAGGAAGAGGGATAATATTCACTGAAATAGCTCTCAACACTTTCACTGAAGCTTCTTCCAGGAGTGACAGGAATACTTCGTACTAAAACAGTAAACTGGTTTGGCTGAGGTTCTGATGAGTAGAAAAAAGCAATCCTCTTTGATGCAATATAGTCAAATTCCTGTGTAAGATATAATTCGTTAAATTTTCTATCTACGAGCATCTTAGATGCAATTTACTAGGACAAAACTCTGATTCTTACAGTTTTTTTTTTTTTTTGTGGGGGGTTGGAATCTGGCACTTGAAATACTTACAATGTACAGAAGATAGCAGACAACGGCTGTGAAAATATAAATAGCACAGAAGTGTATCCACAACCTTTGAGAAACCAAAAAGAATTATGTTACTTTAAAGCTAAATATAAAGTTAATATTTACTACATTCAAACAAATTTTGAAACAATTCTTATATATAAAATTCCAGCAAAATGGTTGAGCAACTCAAGTCGGTAGCTTGCGTAGTTATTAAGGGCACAGCCGCACAAGGAGCACCAACAGACTGTGAGGTCTTATAGCTTGAGTGCAAGGCGCCAAACGAGGTGTGCTCCTTTCAAAGGTGTAGTGCACTCAGAGGAAATTGATATACATTAAACAATTCTCAATCAAATTCAAGACAACCACTAGAAGACTCAATTTATACAAATAATTTCAGCCGATACAACCAAACTAATTTTTAAAAATATAAGAAAATAATAAACTAATAAATTTAATCTAATATAACAATAAAAGATCCAGATTTGAAGATTTATCCAAAAATATAAGAATAAAAGGAAAGAGGGAAAAACACCCTAAAAATGGCAAAGAAAATGCACAATAAAACTTGATGGAACCTACCCCTCGCCTGCCATTGTTGCAGGAGAATAGGTTCTGAATGAATGGCGGAAATTTACAGCCCGGGTGCTATGGGACTCTTTCAAACCCTAAAAATAAAGAAATTTAAATTTTGTAGAGGAAAAAAGTTTTAGGAGGAAAAGCAAGGCGTTGCGCCTCAGCTGAGAAGCGTGCCTAGTCGTGTAGATGTGCATCTTTTCCGTGTGCCTGGGGTTTCTTCAGGTGGCTCGTGGCATGCCTTTAAATGACATGGGCAATTTGTGCATCATATATTCATATTAGTCTAAAATACATAAATTGAGCATGCACACAGAGTATCTTTCTGTGCAGCACTTGACTCTCAATCTTGTACCAGAAAAAGTGAAAACTGCAAGACAATATTGGAGAACCAACAATGGAGAAACCGAGAAAGGATAGTCGGAAGAAAAGGCTCATTAATATTGCATTGCAAATGATGACAAATCGCCTTGCAAAATTTTGGCTCGTGGTCCACCACCCCATTGTGCATAGTAAAGTCTATTGACTTGAAAAAATAGAAGAAAATCTTATCTCCACCCCAAAATCCAACTCATTGCAAGTGTTCATAACACCTCAAGTAGAATTTGTAAAACCAAATTGACTCACCTGTTTGATCCATCATCAACATTTGAAATGCTGAATGAATCCAGAGATTTGTTAGGTAGGTCAGTGAAGTCAATATTTAGTTGATTCCCCGCATAATTGAATGGAAGAAGAATCAAAATCCCAACTATCCCAGCAAATCTGAACACTCTCAAACTGCAAATCAAGAAAGTGAAATGCATAACATCAGGCAGATGAAGAAGATAAAATTGGATATCTCATGAACTAACTGAAGCTCTTGATCAAGCTCCATGGGCAGTAATCTACACTCACCAGAGGGTTCAACCAGAAAAAACTATATCACAAAATCAACTTGCTCTTTTCTAACTATCCACACATATTTTCAGAAGGTTGCAAGCCACATATGTGGTAAATCATCATTCCACACAAGCAATATCCAAAGTTTAAAGCATTTTCATTATGTTACAAAAACAATGATACATCTTCATTTTTATTATTCAAGACCGTGTATTCAGAGCAAGCCTCTATGTCCTTGCAAGTGGAACAATTTAATCCCCTTCATCTATATCGATGAGCTTCAAAACCTTTTGTGAACAATGCAAAATATGACACTAAGAATACATAGTCTAAGGCCAATAAAAAAACCGAAAAACAGATCTTCTGTAAATTCAGTAACTTAAAACATATTTTCTTCTCACTCACCCGAAAGTGAAAATGCGCATGAATACTACAGCATCCAGCCCCGAATTTGACAAAAGCTCTTCTTCTGAGGGCTTCCAAGCCTTTTTCACCCATTTGAAAGAAGGCAGCAACCTTACTACTCTGAATTCCTCTTCATGTTCAACTTTCTCTTCAGCAACCAAGCGCGGGATGTAAATGTCATCATTTCTTGGCTGGTTTCTCAGAATAGAGTAGAGGATGAAGAAAAGTAAACAAAGTGCAACGTTTATTCCAACTGAAGTCAAAAGCGCTGAAAGAATCATCCCTTCAAACTCTCAGATTCACTTGCTCAACTTTTTCACTTCCACAAACTAACTCAGTCAACATCAAGCTGCAAGATTGCACAAATCTATCAAAACAAGCATAGAATCAATCAGTAATAAAATTAAACAGAATTTAGCAAAAATAAAGGAAAAATAAAGGCGAATAGTTTATGCTTACATGAGAAGGCCATAGATACGATTTCTCTAGCTCCTCGGCTGAGACACAGAGTTTTGAACTTGTGATAAATAGTCCAAGATTTTATTCAATCACCACCCAACTACACAAGGTCAATCAATCAAGAAAACACGTATAAATATAGCGAATTAATTTGTTATCTTCTTCAATGTTCTACAGACTAAGGTGGCAGGTTCATTATCAATAAAGTTGTAAAATAAACCTCAATTTCCAGTAGAATAATAAGCATATTTATCTAATAATAAACGCCAATCTCGGTTCTTTGAAAATTAAGAAAAAATTATTAAATAAAAGATTTAGCACGTGTCTCGATAAATGTGAACGTGGTCATCGATACTGAATTACTGATCAAATGGGAAGTGCAGGAAAAGAAAAACCCTAACTGGAAACTGCACACAGTCGATAAAAGTAGAGTCTTGAGATGAAAAATAATGCAAAAATCAAACCTTTTCCAGTAAAATTGATTGGAAGTTGAAAGAAGATAAGTTTTGGTTCGCTAAGCTTTGGAGTGCGAAAACAATCGGATTTTTGTCCCCGTAAATAATTTTGTTGCATTATTTATTTTCCTGTTTTTAGTTGACGCCTGATAACTTACATTGGATATCAAATGTCAAATCTTGCTTTAAAATTTGAAACTTTCCCATCCAATAATGAAATAGAATCAAATTTCAAATCTTATTTTAAAATTTGAAATTTTGATATCAAATATAGTTGATATCAACTACCAAATCAGAGTATAATTTAATTAAGTTTTATGTGAGACAGTCTATGATCCATATTTATAATTAAAATAATATTTTTTTGCATAAAAATATACAAAAGCTTGATAAGACAGATCTCCGAATCGACTCATGGAAAAATATTATTTTTATTTCAAAATTATTATTTTCATTGTAAATATGAATCGGGTTGAATCGACTCAACTTATAAAAAAATATTACTTTTTATGTCAAAAGACTCTTACTGCTTTGAAGGCTAATTGTGATCACCAAGTTCACAATGCTTATTATATGATGTTGCAGTTATCCAACAACTTAGCAAAGATTTTTCAACCATAGTGATTGGGATCCCAGTCATGGAAGTTGGTTTTGCAGCAAGAGTTGCTGACAAGGCACAAGCTCAACAGATCGTTCAAGCCAAATCAGCTGAGAAAAGTGCAAAATCTTCTCTAAGAGATATTTCATCTACTACTCTTGCACAGTTACCAATAGTTGTTGCTATTACTCAACCTCATCAGTCCTCCTCTCACATTCTCACTAGAGATCTAGCATTATCCATTGTGGATGATGATGTTAACTAGATTGTTCAAGTGACCCTCTCTACCAATGATGCCAAGTTTGATCCTCCGTAGGATCAAGCCACTGCAGAACAAGTTTCAACACCTCCTTCTGAGACTCGTCACTATAGCGTTTTGATTTCTTCAGAAGCATCTCTATCGTAGAGGATTGATGTGCCAGTTGTTTCAGTCTCTTCACTTCTTGCTTTTGAAGAAATGCTGACTTATGATATTGCCATGGAAGAAGACATCTCAAGCACTCCTCTCATTCAAACTTTGACTATTTATTCGAGTGTTCCTCAACCCAACACAGACCATGTGTTGTTTGTTATTAGTGCCAGCCCTTCTGTGGATCCCGATGATATATTCATTCATCCAGATGAGATTGAAGAAGCCAAGGTTGCTATCTCCAAAATCAGATTATATCCCTCCAGTGGAAGCCAAATCATATGATATTGGCCAAATGGAATGAATTGCAAGATGAGTTGATCTTCCTAAAAAAATCATTTGTTCGGTTCAAAGGAAGTTTGCTAGAATCATAGGCTACTGTTTTTTTTTTAACAGAACAAGTTAGTTGACAGTCAACAGCAGAGCCATCAGGAGCTGTCCCAAAAGATTGATAACGTGCAGACCTCTTTCAGTGCTTAGATTTCAAAGTTATTTGCTTATATTNAAAAAAAAAAAAAAAAAAAAAAAAAAAAAAAAAAAAAAAGGAAATACTTGAAAGTTATAATGCATGATATACTAGGGATATTTATCAGAATCCAAAACCTCATAATTACTTTTAAGATTGAATTGTACCTATCAGAGTTCTGATGATTCATAAATGTAATGCATTTGAATGACTTATTGTGCTGAATTTTAGTGTCACGACAAGAAATAAATTGTTAAATAATTATAATTTTTGATGATGTGATTTAAGACTATTAATGATTCATGAGCAATGAAATTCACCAAAACAATTTCAGTAGTTTGTGATCGCAGACTCCTCGCGTGTTTTTATAAGATCTGATCAAGGTCTACTGAAATTGGAGAAATCGTATTAGCTGATTGATCAGATAATTTTACTGTCTTCTAAATTATATTTTCGGCAACTTGCATTATCTAATTTGTGTTTTAACTGATGAAGACATTATATCAGCAAATCTGATAATCAGATAATGTTCAGATAATACAAACAAAAACATTATGGCCTTTGAACGTAGGTGTCACATGCATTTATTATCACATACTATATTTAGAATTAGACAAATAACACGTGGTATTCAGTACTATTTTGGTTGTGACTTTGGTACGACTGATTTACAGTCATTTGAATCTGAATGTTGAAATTCATCTATAAAAAGATATATCAAGATTCAGCAAACTCCATATACTCTCGAACAATCTACGATATGCTATTTATTATTTCAGAGATTCAAAAATTTTCTAATATTCTAGCACACGCTTAAGAGATATATTAGATATTTTTCAGATATCATATGTGCTGAATATTTATTCAAAATTGTTTCAAAGTATATATTATATTTGGTGTGAGTTTTGTAATTGACAGAAAGAGTCTTTACGATCAGAATTCATTTTTAAATTGTGTGAAGTTGTTGTTAAGAGTTTCAGTAGACAATGTATATGTCGTACTGAGGTGAGTGTTTACAAAAATTGTGAAAATCAAAGTCTTTTATTGAAAATATTCGGAAACATAATAAGATAAAAAATAGAAAAGTTTTATCTTTCGAACTTTCATAAACAATTCTCGTATGTTTTAATTTCAGTTGCATTTTACTCTGCCGATACTGATCTTGATTTACTGATTTTCAATTTGGAACAAAGTTCGGCTATCTTTTTAGTTGTCTACTGAACTTTGAAGATTGATATTCGATTTCAGATGTTAAAACCAATTGAGATCACTGCAACCCATGTTTAAGAAAAAAATTTGTGAGATATTTATTCATCTACGTAAACACTTTCAACGATAATAACATGTGTTTTTATATTTAAATGAACTTGAAAATTTTAATAGTATTGTGTTATTATTTAAACAAAACTACATTTATATGTGTATATCTATATGAAAAATATTGATAATTTTCTTATGTTAATAAAAAAATATATATTATATGTATATTGTTTTGCAATTGTAATCCATTACATATAATATTTATATATTAAAATATTGAATTATAAATTTTAACATGTTTTTTGTTATAAATTTTTATTGTTTAGATAAAAAATTTCCATTTTTGAGTAATCTTATAATAATAAAAATATAAAAGAAATACATTAATAACCATTTATTTATGCTCTTCAAAATTTATAACAAATTTATTTAAAGAGCTGGACTATAAAAATGCAAAAATTTGGATCGATCTTTTAAACATGAAAGAGGAGCCTTGTTTCTCTTAGGTTAAAGAGGAGGCGATGTCTCAAACCTTGTTTTATAATATACTTATAAGAAAAAAAATTACATTATATTACTTTTGTGCAACTTATATAATCTACGTTTTATTTTTCGTTCGTCTTAAGTATATAATTCACTTTCCGTATTTAATAAACTCTTTTACCAATATATCCCTATTTAATATATATAATCGTTTTCAATTTCTTTTTCCAATATCATTAAATAAAAATGTATTATGAAATTTGCATGTATAATTTGTTTTCTGATAACATTCTTAATTTCCGTGAAAAAAATCGAGTATATAATTGAGAGATAAAGTATATCTCAAAATATTTTTTAATTTGTTTATAATTATTTCAATGACCCACATGCATATTTGTATGTGAGTATAAAAATGTGAAGTACATCAAATGATTAATTATACACGTTGTATTAAAATATCACAAATATCATGTTAGATTATTTCACATATCAATTTTGTAATACAAATCTCCAATGAATCATGAATTTTTATGTCTAAAGTATTATTTTTTTGTTAGTTATGTTATAAAAGAAATATTGTGTAATGTATGTTGATTTAATTGAAAATTAATACTTCATACCTCAAAAATATATTGTGTAATATATGTTGATTTGACTGAAAAATATTATTGTTTGAGTATGTCTCATGAATCTAAGTATGTGGGATGAATCGATCCATACCATACATGCTATGAAAAAAAATATTATTTTTTACATAAAAAATAATATTTTTCATAGGCCGAGTCGAGTTAGATATCTGTAGCACAAAATCGATCTAAAAGACAGTCACACATAAATTTTTATATTATTTTTTATGTCAAAATATTAATTTCAATCGTATTTATTTCTTAAAACATCTGCGGAAGTAGCATAGACTAAAACTGGAGATTGAAAGCAAAGATCACGGTGCACGATGAACGTATAAAACGTAGTCAAAATGATAAGCGAAACTAGAAGCGTGTTGCAAAGTGCTGACGACTAAAAGATTAATTTGACCAAGAGAAATTTTTGATTTGCAAAAATTGTCCCCCTCTGAGTCCGCAGGCAGTAGCGGCGATGGAGAATTGGAGATGACTCCTGCGGGGAAAGAAAATCAAACACCTACAAGCTCCTCGCTGTGATCTTCAATTGATCTGGTACTTGTATCTCCTTTATTCTTGATCTGTTCCTACGGGTGATGAATCATTCATCTATAAGCTCACGCTTGATTAATCTTATTGCATTTGTTTGCATCTTGCTTTGTGGATTTGTGATGCAATAGATCTTGCTGCGAGTTCATTTGAATGTTGGATTTAGGTTCCGATTGGTGTAGATCTGCCAGTCGATGCTATACGGGTCTTGTTTCTGTTTTGTTTGATTTTCGTTCCAGAAATGCAGTCAAGTGTGATTGAGATTCATTTTGAAAATTTGGTTTGGGCTCTTGCTAGCTGATTTCCTGAGTTTTTGTAAAATTTGTTTTTGATATTTCATTTACAGGCTGATCAGCGCAAAGTAGTTGTACTCGTTACATAATTCATTCGGTAGAATGCTCAATATTACATGGAATCTTGTTGAACCTGTTTTTGGTGGTCTAACTGTCATATCTCATTGTAAGTCAATCGTACTGATGTCTCTGTAAAATTAGGGAGGGAATTATTTAGCCTGGCTGGTGGGCTTTCTTCATGTGCGCGTCACTCAGAAGTATCTGAGAGTTTAAATAAGCAGGATCAGCATGAATGCTCTTAATGGGCAGCAGGAAGTTGATGAGTTGATTGAGAAACTGAACAGTTTTTCCAATCCATCTGGTGGTACCTTAGCATGTATTTTGAATTCAGAAATTGGTGCTGTTCTGGCTGTGATGAGGAGAAATGTGAGATGGGGCGTTCATTATGCTGCTGTTGAGGAGCAGATGGAGCATTCTCTCATTATATCTTTCAAGGAACTCAGGAAAAAGATATTTTCTTGGCAAAACCATTGGCATCGTGTTGATCCAGTCCTGTACCTTCAGCCGTTTTTGGATGTCATTAAATCAGATGAAACTGGTGCACCAATTACTGGTGTTGCATTATCATCTGTTTACAAAATCTTAAATTTAGATATAATTGATTCACAAACTGTTAATATAGATAATGCTTTACATCTAATTGTTGATGCTGTGACAAGCTGCCGTTTTGAGGTGACTGATCCTGCTTCTGAGGAAGTTGCACTGATGAAGATTCTTCAAGTTCTTTTGGCATGCATGAAAACTAAAGCATCGGTTAGCTTGAACAATAATCATGTATGTGGGATTTTGACTACTTGCTTTCGGATAGTTCATCAGGCAAGTTCGAAAAGTGAACTACTGCAAAGGATATCTCGTCACACGATGCATGAACTCATCAGGTGTATTTTTTCACACCTTCCTTATATAGATGGCAAGCGTCACAGATTGGCACCTGGAAGCCTGTCTAACACAGAGGTAACAGAAGAGCTCTTGTCATTTTATTAGACATCGTTTATTAGATCTACATCTTGTGGATGTCTGCCACTCTGTTAAAATTGGTCCCAGGTCAAATTTATATTTGTTAATTGTATCATAAAGTGGAATTCTGCTTTTCCATATAGGATATGAAGAGAGAAATATTGGGTTAAATTAAATTATGAATAGAATATGCTTTTTTGCTTGGATACCCGTATAGATGCAGGAATTTTGACTTTTCAAAGGTAGTTTTAGTAGTTAAAATCAAAGTTTATTTTTAAAGTTATGTGAAACTCTTCATGTTTGATGAAACTTTTCTTGCCTAAAAATAATTATTCAAGAAATGTCAATTATTGTCTGTATGATTCAGATTATTAGTTCAACTGTATTCTTCTAAATTTGTGACCGTGATCCACTTTCTCATTCGTCCATTCACTTGTGAACGTGTTACTGCAGTGCTGCTCAATTTTGTAATTCCTTGAAAAAATGTGATATCCGTCCACTTTCTTATTTCTCCGTTCATGTGCAATTCTACTTAACTTGCAGGATGCTGTGGCTGCACATACTCAGTCTCTGCAGGGTAATAAACATGTCAATGGTTACCCTAGTTCCGAATCAGGCAATGAGCCTCTTGCAGTCTCTTCAGATGTTCCAATGGATACAGTAGCAGTACAAACGAACGAGAAAACAACAGAGGTTGTTCATGGAAAAATTAGCTCCTTGAGTGCTGATTCTTCTATGACAGATCCTTACGGGATTCCAGCGATGGTTGAAATATTCCATTTCTTGTGCTCTCTTTTAAACGTGATGGAGAATATAGATATTGGTCCCAGATCAAATCCTATAGCATATGATGAAGATGTTCCTCTGTTTGCTCTAGGTTTGATTAATTCCGCTATAGAGTTAGGTGGGGCTTCTTTTGGAATTCATCCTAAATTATTGACGTTGATACAGGAGGAATTACTATACAACCTGATGCATTTTGGTTTGTCAATGAGTCCATTAATTCTTTCAACAGTATGTAGCATTGTTCTCAATCTTTATCATCATCTTAGAACTAAGTTAAGACTACAGCTTGCAGAATTTATTTCTGGTGTGTTGTTTAGAATTTCACAAAGCAAGTATGGAGCTTCTTACCAACAACAGGAGGTTGCTATGGAGGCTCTTGTCGACTTTTGTAGGCAACCTATGTTTGTCACCGAATTGTATGTCAACTATGATTGTGACATATCTTGCATTAACGTGTTCGAAGACCTTGCCAACCTGTTATCAAAGAGTGCCTTTCCGGTGAACAGCCCTTTATCGGCAATGAACACCCTTGCGCTGGATGGTCTGATTGCCTTGGTTCAGGGTATGGCTGAAAGAATAGGTCAAGATTCATCAGGTTTTGGGGAGGCCTCCCCCTCACTAGAACTTCAGGACTATGAGCCATTTTGGACAGCTAAATGTAATGACTATGTTCGACCTCATCACTGGGTTCCATTTGTACATAGCAGGAAGCACATAAAGAGGAAGTTAATGATTGGTGTTGATCACTTTAACAGGGATCCCAAAAAAGGCCTGGAATATCTTCAAGAATTACATTTGTTGCCTAGCAAGCTAGACCCCGTCAGTGTAGCATATTTCTTCAGATATACAACTGGATTGGATAAAAATCTCATTGGTGATTTTCTGGGGAGTCATGATGAATTTTGCGTACAAGTGCTGCATCAATTCGCAAGAACATTTGAATTTCGTGACATGAATTTGGACACTGCTTTGCGCATTTTCTTGGAAGCTTTCAAATTACCTGGCGAATCTCAGAAGATACAAAGAGTGCTAGAAGCATTTTCCGAGAGCTATTATGAGCAATCACCATATATTTTGGCCAACAGAGATGCTGCTCTCCTGTTGTCATATTCTTTAATAATGCTTAATACGGATCAACACAACGCACAGGTCAAGAAGAAAATGAGTGAAGATGATTTTATTCGCAACAACCGGAAAATCAATGGGGGAGATGATCTTCCTCGAGATTTTTTATCTGATCTTTATCACTCTATCTGTGAAAACGAAATCCGTATGTTTCCAGATCAAGGAGGTGTTGCAGTTTTCACAAGAAGTCATTGGATTGGTTTATTGCACAGAGCAAAGCACGCAACACCTTTTATTGTCTGTGATCGTGGATCTTACCTTGACCATGACATGTTTGCTATTTTGTCTGGCCCATCAGTTGCAGCCATATCTGTGGTATTTGATCACGCAGAGCAGGAAAGTGTTTTGCAGTCGTGTGTTGAAGGATTTTTGGCCATAGCTAAACTTTCTGCCGCTTACAGTTTTGGTAAAGTATTGGATGATTTGGTTGTGTCTCTTTGCAAATTTACAACCTTGTTGAATCCCTTCTTTAATGAAAAATCAATTCTTATTTTTGGGAATGATGTAAAAGCTAGGATGGCAGCTGTGGGAGTTTTTACCATTGCTAACTGTTACGGTGACCATATTCGCTCAGGCTGGAGAAACATGTTAGATTGCATTTTGAGTTTGCAGAAGATGGGCCTTCTTCCTGCTCGTCTTGCCAGGGATGCTACTGATGAGTTGGAGTCTTATCCTGATAATGATCACGTGAAACCTTCCGAATCACCTGCATCTCAGGTGCCAGCAATTATTCCTTCAAGAAAATCATCTGGCATTATAGGCAGATTCAGCCTACTTCTATCTCTTGATGCAGAAGAACCTGCACCTCAGCCCTCGGAAGAACAACTTGCTGCTCGTCATGTTGCCCTACAGACAGTAAAAAATTGTCACATTGATAACATTTTTGCTGAGAGCAAGTTCCTGCAAGCAGATTCTCTATCGCAGCTTGTTTGCGCCCTTGTCGCAGCAGGACGTCCTCTCAAAGGTAATAGCTCCTTCGAAGATGAAGAGACAGCTGTTTTTTGTCTGGATTTGCTGATTGCAATCACTCTAAACAACCGGGACAGAATCACGCTTTTATGGCAAAACTTGCATGAGCACATAGCCAATGTTGTTCAGTCATCTGTAATGCCTGGTACTCTTGTAGAGAAGGCTGTCTTTGGGCTCCTTCGTATCTGCCAGCGATTGCTTCCTTACAAAGAAAACCTCACTGATGAGCTTCTCAAGTCTCTGCAACTAGTGTTGAAACTTGATGCCCGGGTTGCTGATGCTTACTGTGAACAAATCACACAGGAAGTGATGCATCTCGTGAAAGCAAATGCTATGCAGATAAGATCTCATACTGGTTGGCGGACAATCATATCTTTACTTTCCATCACAGCTCGACATCCAGAAGCGTCCGAAGCTGGGTTTGAGACCCTATCATATGTCATGTCTGAGGGGGCTCACTTGTTGCCTACAAATTACATGCTTTGCTTGAATGCTGCCAGGCAGTTTGCTGAGTCCCGCGTAGGTCAAGTTGATCGCTCAGTGAGGTCTTTAGACCTGATGGCTGGTTCAGTTGTTTGTCTGGTGAGGTGGTTTAACCAAACCAAGGAAACTGTGAATGAGGAGACAGCTATAAAGATATCTCAGGATATACTTGAGATGTGGATGAGGCTTGTTCAGGGGCTGAGAAAAGTATGTTTGGATCCGAGAGAAGAGGTCAGGAATCATGCTATTATGCTGTTACAAAGATGCTTGGCCCCAGATGGTATCCGTGTAACGACTGATATGTGGATACAATGTTTTGATCCAGTGATCTTCACGTTGCTCGACGAACTACTGGAAACTGCCCAACAAAGTTCTCCAAAGGACTATCGAAGCATAGAAGGATCGATTATTCTATCCCTCAAGGTCTTAGCCAAAGCATTTCTACAATCCCTGCAAGATATCTCACAATCAACATCTTTCTACCAACTCTGGTTGAAGGTTCTTAGCTGCATGGAAAAACACGTGAAGATGAGATTCAGAGGAAAACGAAGCGAGAAGATTCATGAATTAGTTCCTGAGCTCCTCAAGAACATAGTCCTAGTCATGAAGACAAGTGGGATTCTTGTGCCGAGTGATCCTGTGGGGGGAGACAGCTTTTGGCAGCTTACTTGGCTGCACGTTAAAAATATCACCCCTGATTTGCAATCTGAAGTTTTCCCCAGAGAAGAAATGGAAAAGTTGCAAGAAAAACAACCCAAAGGTGGATGCAGTCCGCTCCCCGATGGAAACGTGGTCGTTTCACCAAATGAAACCATAGCCTGAGGATAGTTATTTTTCCATCCGAAGGTAAGGTCTTTTTATTGAAGGGGAGGTCCAATTTTCCTGCGTCTTTTTTTGCTTCATTTACAGCATCGATGCTGATATAGGATTTTATAGCTTTTCACAATATAATTTGTTCATCATCATACGTCCTTTGTACAATAACAATTTTCAAGTGTTGAGTATAACATAACATCGTAGTTGGGAGTTGATTTTCTCGATTATCATATTTTTCAAAGCTTAATTATCATCTTCATTCTTTTCTTGTTTCCATTTATTACTGCTTTCTTTGAACGATTTGGAAACTTTCGTGCCGATTCTAATGTCCATGATTGCAATTTTGGAAAATTTATTTCTACCTATTTCGTTGGCATCGCAAAGTTTTATAATTTCTATTAAAAATTAGTGAGTTTTATAATTTCTATTAAAAATTCACTAATTTAAATCTATACAAAAAAAGTCACTCTTTACCATCAATGATGTGATCACTCATGTATAATTTCAATAAATGACACGTGCATGTTCATTTCATTTTTTTCCCATCTTCTTCGTTTCTGAAAATGATTTTTATATGGTACCAAAATCTCAAAGTTGTGACTGAAGTTTCAAGTTACACAACCGATTTTAACAGATCAATCTCCACCTTAGAGAAAGGAGTGAGTCTCATATGATACCGTCTCATGGATCCTAATATGTGAGACGGGTCAACTCTACCCATATTCACAACAAAAAGTAATACTCTTAGCATAAAAAGTAATACTTTTTTATGGATGACCCAAATAAAAGATTCGTCTCACAAATACGATCCGTGAGACTGTCTCACACAAGTTTTTGTCTAGAGAAAAATATACTTTTGTTGCAATTATATAAAGTTGTGTTTGATCGATGAATTTCAAATCTATGGATTCCAAATATAGTCAATTTTTTTTAGTTTTAGATAAACAAGACCATAAACATCAAATTTATTCTTCCATGTTTATATAATATTTCATATTAATTAGTATAAATTTCAATTTCACTGTAGACTATTAAAATTTATTATATTTTGTATAACTAATATGTAAATAAATAAGTTACGAATTTAAATTTAATCTATTACATTATTAATAATTAATAAAAATATAATCGAAATTCATGGATTTCAAATAATATCACTCACATACAAGCTAATTTCCTATAAAATTACCATGCGATGTCGTTTTGAAAATTCGAAGCACATTTTTCTTAAGTGATAAAATTAACCATTAGAAATTGTAGAACGGATCTCTCGCAGTCCGTTGGTTCCCTCTCTCTATTGAATTCATTCATAATCGTCGGACCTTTCGATCGGAGGTTAAAAATTCATTTTCTCTCAGTTTAATCGGAACGACAACGATGAGCGATGTGTTCGACGGTTACGAGCGCCAATACTGCGAGCTCTCTGCGAATTTAGCGAAGAAATGCTCGTCGGCCAGCGTACTCGATGGAGGTAAGCTCAAGTCCTTTGTCGATTTTGGAATCATGTTAATTGTTTTTGTTCAATTGAATTCATGTAATCGCGATTCAATGTCCGCTACGGACTGCTAAATCCATAATTTTTTGCACGATGAGAAGTTATTTTTCTCAATTTTCCCCCATTAGAAGTAGAGAGGAGAGGGGATGGAATCGACACTATCGATTTTTTATTTAGGTTGAAAGTATATGTCATCAATGAAAGACGGTAGATTAATTGGGGATTAGACCTGATCGTTTGTATTTTTAAGTTTGCTTATGTTAGCTGCGGAAACTGATTGCTAAGCTATCAAAATATGATATATTTGCAGAACGAAAGAAGCAAAAGATTTCTGAAATAAAAGCGGGACTTGACGATGCAGATTCTTTGGTATGAATCGATTAATTGCCCAAATTATTTATTTTCTTGTGTTTCTCTTGGGGTTCTCTCTCAAATTGGCTAATAATCTTACAGATTCGGAAGATGGATCTTGAGGCCCGTGGTTTACAACCAAACGTGAAGGCAGTGCTTCTTGCCAAACTGAGAGAATTTAAATCTGACCTAAACAATTTGAAAACTACAGTAAAGCGAATTGAATCAACTAACTTAAACCAGGCTGCCCGAGATGGGTTGCTGGAGGCAGGAATGGCAGATACGTTGACAGTATGTATATACATTATAGGAAGATGAAAGTTCGATTTTTCTGTTTATTTTCTCTTCACAGTTATTTTTTCGTTGTTGTTTTGGTTCTCTGTCTTTCTCTGCCTCATTTATTGAACCGAAACATGTCAGAAAAGCCAATCCTTACCTCACCTTGGTCACTGATGTCTGTAGAATTTTTCAAGCTTAAGCCCAACTAAGCTACTCGACCTTTACATTACCGTTTCTATGGATTTTGGAAACTGTCTGATAACCAACACATTATTTTTCCCATATTGGAGCTCTTTGTTTAATTGCCATATATGGTCTGACTCTGGCCCTAACTACACCACCCTCAGATTTTAAAAAGTTTTAACAGGTTCAAGCTGTTCTCTTTCAGGCATCGGCGAATCAAAGGGAGAGATTGTTAATGTCAACTGAAAGATTGAACACCTCTAGCAACAGGATCAGAGAAAGTAGAAAGGTCATGCTGGAGACAGAGGAGCTTGGTGTCTCACTCCTTCAAGATTTACACCAGCAGCGACAGTCTCTCCAACGTGCCAATGACACAGTATTATGATGAAATTCAACATCAAATGCTGCATTGCAGTTTTTTTATGTATTCAGAAAAGAAACCACGTTTTTTAAATGGGAGAAAAATGCTTTAACTTTGAGAAATTTAAAAAATACCGAAGTATAACCAAGTTATGTTTCTATTATTAAGGCTTCTCACTCTGTGTATTTTTTGTTCTCTAAAATGTTACCTAATAAACTATGGGACTATGGGAGTAAAATCGAAGTGATGCAACTGTTGAGAGTTAAATACAGTGTTGGATTTGTTTTAAGCAGTACTGATAATGCACCTTTCTGTTCCAGTTGTATGGCGTCGATGATAACATAAGCAGGAGCAAGAAAATTATGGCTTCCATATACAAGAGGATGGACCGAAACAAGTGGATCATCGGTTCACTAGTCACAGTACTTGTCATTGCTATCGCTGTGATTTTGTATTTCAAACTTTTCAAGTAACCAAGACCGGTTATTTTCAAGGCTGGGAATTTTATATACAAGATTCCTTTTTGGTATCTTGTCATGATTCGAGTAATCGAGGTTTTGTTTGATGGATAAATACGAGTGTACTTGGATTATTGTTGTGCGGTTGCTATTAAATTTTCACTAACAATTGCATCGTGTAGTACCTGGTAAACTTGAGGTTTTATGATGGTGCTTCGTGAAGTTACAAGTTTTATCAATTTTAAATAAGTAGTTCCCACGGACCAAATGCAAGGAAAATCGAGTCATTCACAAACTTTTGGGAGATAAACACTATTATATAACTTAAACATTCCATTTTCAATAATAATTTACACAGTTGAAATTTCAGGGTCATGTCCAGTGCACTCGAGTGAATACCCTACGGAAAGATTAGTACAGAAAAGAGCTCGGCTACAATCCCTGGTGTACGATGCATAAATTCAACATGCCAAACTAAAACCATGAAATTCACATCTATACTTATATACTATATCATTAAATTTGAAACCCTTAAAAATATAACTAACTTTTGATGTCATAGTCTGTTTTAATAATTATATATAGTAATAAAGTGTTAAAAATTTAATGCAAATCACATGTAGCTTAGTAGATAGATCTTTTGTTTCCTAAACATCAAGTTATAGGTTCAAATCCTACTTTACTCTTTTTTTCTCTATTTTCTATTTATTTATTAATTTATATATCAAAACTACATTGTAGTCTCTCACTATTTCTTATTTTTACATCATTCAAATATAAACTAAATGAATTATAAAAAATATTGTACAAGAACGTGCGTCGATACACTAGTATACAAGAAATTTAGGAAACCCTCAATCAATGGAATGCTCAAGTACAGATGTATAAGATGCTTTAATCTCATCTCACACGCCCTAGGCTGAATATGGTATCCTTACAGCCATCCTCTGGGCTAGCCAAGGACTCTGTGGATCAGGGTCGATAAAATTATGCGCAAGAAACTGCGCAGCTTCCTCATCTATCAATTCTCTCGCCCAAGTTACGCGCTTGGAGGGACAACTACCCGGCCCAAAGCACCTGAAACAGACCCAATCTTACACCATAGCTGTGTAAGTGACACCACAAAGATAACATAGCTCGAAAAGGCCGCTCTTAGAAATTTCAAGGCAATACGACAGTAAAACATAAAACTAAAAAACCCCGTATCCCATTTGGTCAAATCTTACGGAACTACAGAAGGAA
This sequence comes from Primulina huaijiensis, assembly GCF_012295235.1. Taxonomy (NCBI): domain Eukaryota; kingdom Viridiplantae; phylum Streptophyta; class Magnoliopsida; order Lamiales; family Gesneriaceae; genus Primulina; species Primulina huaijiensis. The sequence continues at coordinate 73,882 of NW_027359504.1, read as the reverse complement.
CTACAATTTGAAACAATTGAAATCACTTTTGTTCTTGTTTTCCGCATAGCAAAAAATATATCATTAAAGAATTTGGAATTAATGGGCACGGCCCTGGCCAGCATCCCTCTAGCTCGACCACCGGTTTGGTCCTGTATGTATTCTACAAGAGATCGATTTTTCAACTTTCTTACACAGTCCTTCGTGGTAGGTTAAATTCTGGGAAACTTACTTGTACTCATAGAAGCAAGCGCTTCTTTCATTCTCAATCTTCCCCCAATTATTCCAGCCGACATGTTTAACACAATCATCCATGTAAGTATAAGCAAATACCACCCTACCAAACGGTCCCCAAGGCCGTCCAAGATAGGTGTACTGCGCTCCTCCATTACTAGTAATCACACATCTGCAGTTATGAAGAAAAAATAGCAATTTTCGTGCATTTTACGTCAAATCACAGACTCAATGTTAAGAGGCTACAAACCTTAAAAATATGTAGCCAGTCGTCTCTTGGGACGATTTTCTGCTTTGAGCGGTTATATAACCAGGAGACTTGCAGTGGATGTGACAGTGCTCCAAAAGAGCAGTGCTATTACCAAAAATAAAGTCTACACTTCCTTCTATATAGCAATTACTCAAATACTGCTTACCATAATGCAAATACAGAGTATCCTGCATACATTTGAAAGCTTGTCAAATTTAAAAAAGCTATAATCTCATCAATTCAAATATAATATTTTCCTCTATACTTCTTTATTTGTTACTCTATGTAATAATAATACTAAATTTAGTTGTGTAATGATCATTGAAAAATTTGAGGTGGAGCAGTCATTTTAGAGAACTGTCACTCTCACTCAACATAAAGATTAGCGCAAATATGAAAACAATTAAAGATAGTTCATTATTAATCAGTAATATTAGTGGATGCAATATAACAAGTAAAGATCTCAATTCACTATTAATCACATTCCAAAGTTAATTTAGAGTAACCTATTCTACTTCTTGTCCAACTTCCTTAGCTTATCATCAATAAAAATTTAAAGTTGTTAAATGACAGATTCCGTGAAAAAGTCTATACTTTCGCCAATAAACCATTTTAAAAAGATCGTAACCATGATGGAAAGTGGATTTTTGAAGGGGAGCAGGCGGCAATTTGAAGGGCGGTCCTGATAGTTATAGCAAAACATTTTCAATCTCACTTTATCATCTAATAAGAGAAGCGACACAAACCTGCCAGCCTAGAAATCTGCAATTGTAAAAGACACATCGATCTGCTGTCACTCGAATGGCCACGGCCTGCCCTGAACCCTTGAAAAATAATACAACAGATTAATAGAACGTAAGATTTCAGATCATTGCTAAATAACAATACAAGAACACGTATGATCTACCAGTTTATGTCTTGTCAACAAATTTGTCACCCCTGAGCCCTTGTCACGGGTGCTTGCTTAAGAAAGACTAGGCCTTGCCAACAACTAGCTTGTCGAAAACAAACTATTAATAAAGTGCTAAAAAACTCCAAGAACAAAGCTTAATAAACCTATTCGAATTGGGTAATATTCAGTCCTCGGACAAGGGGCTATAAATTTGCAAGTCAAAAAACTCAGGAACACTATCTTGATCTTATGAAATAAGATAGAAAACATAAACATTTCATGGATGCAGCACATATTGGTAAGAATCATTACAGCAATTGAATGATTAAAAATAAAATCTTTGAACACAAAGGGCATTATTACAATCAAGGTCCAAATCATTGAAATGTTGGGTTTACGCAGAATTCAGAGAACAAATAGCAAAACAGGAAAAGGGAAATCTCACCTCGGGAGCTGAATTTTCAAAAGTGATGTTCTCAGCAATAAAATCCTCCCCCTCAACAATCGTGCTCCCACACCCGAACGTCCCGGTCCCAATCACACGCGGCGCCTGATGGTGGTCGATTCTGGAGGCCGTGTTGTTCCAAGTCAGCACCGTCTCCTCCGGACGAATCCCGGCCAGTGTGATAAAGTTCTTCGTCTTGGGCACGTAAATGGGCTGCTTGTAAACTCCGGGAGCCACACGAATCACCGTCCGACACGTGTTGCTCAGCGGCACAACGTCTATGGCTTCCTGCACAGTACGGTAATCGGCGGAGCCATCTTGGGACACAGTAATTATCCTGGAACCCATGTGCGGCGGCAGATATTTTTGAATTTTTCCCGGCAAACTTAGCGAAGAATGAAGTTAACTCAAGAATCTGTGGGAAAACAAGAAAGATTGAAGTTTGTGTTTCCGCTGTTTTGAGTGCTGGCATATATAGATATAGTGAGATCTAGGGAAGTAGAGAAGATGACGGGGGTATCAAGGAACTTTTGCACTGATTATCTGACACATTACAATAATATAATATAAATATTAAAATAATATTCTTTTTTAATGATATATAATTAGTAAATATTTTACAAACAATTTATTTTAGAATTGTATTATTTGAAATAAGTTATTATTTTTAAATTTTTTATTTATCCTAAATGGAGAAACTTTGGTATAAAAAAAGTGAAGGTATAATAAAAAGTTGGTAATTATGTATATGTAAAATAAATTAAAGAAAGTCTCACATTTTATTATAAAAGTAGTAAGAATGAAATTACGGTGTACGTGTTTAAAAGCCATATTGCACAAGTGTTTTCTGTGTATATTTTAGAATGACAAAAACTTGTGTGAGACGGTCTCACGGGTCGTATTTGTGAGACGGACCTCTTATTTGGGTTATCAATGAAAAAATATCACTTTTTATGTTAAAAGTATTACTTTTTATTGCGAATATGTGTAGGGTTGACCCGTCTCACAGATTAGGATCCGTGAGACGGTCTCACATGAGACCCACTCTTTTAGAAATATCACTTCTCCATCACAAAGTTGTCCAGATTGCATATAATAATATTCAATCATATTTTTAAAACACTTTCATTTGTACTAATTTTTTAAAAAATATTTGCCATTATCTCTTAATAAT
>NW_027359504.1:31254-70827 GCF_012295235.1 Primulina huaijiensis | reverse complement strand
GTTTAATTAAGCGTGCTTAAGCACATGTAATCTCATCTGGTTATTTTTAAATTTTTTCTATTTTGAAGGTATGTCTTTTTATTTTAAAATAATAAATTAAGTTTATAATTTAGATGTTTATTTTTAAATTTTAATTATGATTAAGCGTATCTGACAAATATTTAGTATTTTATAATGTGGTTTAGTTGCAAAAACAAATAAATATTGTAATTTTGAGATTTTTAAATTTTTATAAATATGAGAATTAATGCTTCAGACTTAAATTTATCATATTATATTATTTTTATTTATTTATTGGTTTGAGATAATTACAATTACACTAAAGATAAAAAAAAAAACTTTTTTTCACGCTTAAGCTCGTGCTAATATCGCTTAAACTTGAAAAGCTTGGAGCTCGACATCCGCGTTTCGGGATGCTTCACGTTTTTTAGAACCTTGCTCATGTTGTAAGATATCAATATGGTGAAACAAATTTGAAAAATAAGAAAATAAATAGAGTTGAACACCTTATACGAGGAGATAAAGAGTTGAGTTCAAATACTCGATGGCCAAACTCCAATGATCTCAAGTTGATACTAAGACAACAATGATATGTCATATGATTCACAAAGTTAACGGTACTTAATCATGCGGTGGTTGTCGATGTCTCGAAGAAAAATTTTTAAACAGTTTAGAGAAGTAATAAGCTCATATATTATTTGAAGAGTCTAATAATCGAGAAGACACGCGACTGAAGATAAAAGAGCAGACACTAAGCCCAAGTAGTGTCCTTGTTTCGAGTATGTAGGCTTCATTTGGATTATCCGAGGTAAGATTGGACAACGTTATAGCGATAGACCTAGTTTGCAATCAGGAGTGTGTCAGTCATAGTGCGAATGAGTTGAAGTGGCCTTGGGAAACTAGGGATATGACATATTCTCTGTGCAGTTGTATTGAATATAATCTTTAATGTTGTATTAATTTGGTATTTACTGGAGCATTTAATGAGGGCATTGTCTGATTTCTTGTCGTACAAGACTTTCGGGTTCTACAATTGAAGTCATCATTACGGTAATGCATTTGTTGGGATGCAAACAAAGTCCCACATTGTAAGAGCTAGAGAAAGATCATGAGTTAATAAAGATGGAATGATATCTCCATTGGTATGAGGCCTTTTGGGTGATTCCAAAAACAAAACCATGAGGGTTAAAACCCAAAGTGGACAATATCATTCCATCTTTATTAACTCATGATATTTCTCTAACTCTTCCAATGTGGGACTTTGGTTGCATCCCAACAATCCTCCCCTCAAACGAAGTTCCATTATTATTCTCATGGTCCGAGCCTCCCCTCAAGCCTTATTCGTCCTCCAATCGAGGTTACTCCACTTCACTGCGTTGAAGCGCACGTCTTACATGAATACTGTGAGCATAAACCAGTTCGAGAGTTTAATCAAAGATTTTTACAAGGAGCCCTCACCTCCTTCGTTTAGGTATCGAGGATTCTACCCACATGGCTCGATCTAGACCATGGCTCTGATACCACTTGTTAGGACCAATGGAATCCGGATATCTCCACACTGGTATGATATTGTCCACTTTGGGTTTTAACCCTCATGGTTGTTGCTTTTGGAACCACCCAAAAGACCTCATATCAATGGAGATATCATTCCATCTTTATTAACTCATGATCTTTCTCTAGCTCTTCCAATGTGGGACTTTGGTTGCATCTCAACAGCATTTGTTCATTTATTCATTTTATATCGTATTTTGTGTGTACTTATATATTTAGAGTTTTCTTGCTGAGTCTAATAATTGACTTGAAAGTCGGAGTGGTCACGATAAAAAATTCTTCCAACTTATTATTCACGAGTTTGTTTTTTGGTATGTAGAATTTGTTGAGCTTAAATTAAAAATGAATAGCTAAATATTCCAAGAAAAGAAATTGTTTTACTGAAAGAATTTGTAAAAATTTTATCAGAACAAAAAAATTATATAGTTGAGAAATCAATTGAAAATATAAATTTCAAAACTGAAATTATCCCTAGTTAAGCTACGTAATAGCTGCTGCACCACGCCACCAAATAATAATAATTTTTAATTACTCAAACTAATGGAAAAATCTTATACGTGTCGAATTATTATTTACATTTACCCAAACGAAGAAAGAAATCTACCCATAAGTCCACCATGTCTTACTTACCGGTCGGCCACCGCGTCACCGGCGGCGAGAGCGACGACTTCGACCACTGCGATCCCACCCATTACGCTGGAGGATACGATATCGACTTGACCTACGGCCGCAGCCTCCCTCCATCATATGAAACCTGTTACCCTTACAGATCCTCAGCTTCCGACCACCCGCAGTTTGCCTCCCACTACAGGCCATCCGATTATGCTATTGAAGCTCCGGGAAACGAATACAATAGCTTTTCCGGGCAGAAATCGCGACCAGGACCTCCAGCGTCTGCGCGTGGGCGTGGCTTCGGCGGACCAAAGCCCAACTACGGATTTCAACCTGGTGGCGGAGTTTGCGAGCATGGCGGGAGGAACGAGTACGCGAGACCGGAGCCTGGGTATGGACCTGGGTATAGCATGAAGCCGGCCAGTTCGAATTTCGGATCTTCGCATGGAAGGAGCTTTGAATTCGAGAACCCCAACTTGATACCCGGGAGGGAACCCGATTACGGTGAATCGGGATATGGTCCTGGTGTGAGGAAGCCTGCATCAGATTTTGGTGGATCCAGATACGAGTCCGGTGGCTCCGGCTACGTTGGCTGGCCTGAGAAACCCACTTTCCCCCAACCCAGCTATCCGGAGCCTAGTTACCCGAGACCCTATCCGGGGCCCAGTTTCCCTATGCCCAGCTACCCGGGGCCGAATTATCCGATGCCCCGCTATCCGGAGCCGAATTACCCGATGCCAAACTATCCGGAGCCAAGTTATCCGGCACCCGACTATGGCCTCCAGAAATATGTAAGTTTCCTCACACTACTTTGAGTTCATTATTTTCATTTAAATCCTATGTTTTGTTTTTTTTAACACACCTTTTTTATATATATATATATTATAAATATTGTTTCTTTTTTCAAAATTTGATATTATTGTGAAATTTGTGATGCTCCCGCTCCCACCACTTATCATGATAAACTGAATGTTACGTAGATGATTCGATATCGATGTTTCAGGAACATGATCATTCCGACTACGACCGGAGAAAGCACGACCATCCGCACCACGACCATTCGCACCACCACGACCACGACCACAGCCACGGCCACTAGCACCACTGCGACATTATATCGATTGAAGCATATTTTAGCTAAGTTGTGACGCTTGCTTTATAAGTCTGAATAAATACTTGTCATCGTAAGTTTGATCGTTCATAATCTTCAGTTTGTGTTGGCTAAATTTTTATTTTGAGTTATATTTCTTCATAAATAATAAAATGCAGTCTCTTTTTCATTTTGTTTATAATTATATTATTGTATTACTAAATATAATGATCGTTGATCATTGCAATTTAAATAAATTAAATTTGTAATTACTATTACTATTAGTAAAAAAAATTAGTATGTCCTGTAAACATACAGAAATATTCAAATTTGATCATTCATAATCTTAGCATTGTTTTTTTTTTTTTTGGTCGAGGAGGAGATTAGTCCCAAATTTGAAAGCAACAAGCCATCAACAATGAATCTTCTTACCAACTCGATTTTCTTTCTTTCACATTAGATTATTTAATACTAAACAAAATACAAAAATTTACATCAAAAGTTTATTTATTAAGATTGGCTAGTTTGGAAGTGCGAGCAAAATAAATGACCAATATAAGCACGAAATGACTGAGAAGTGGACAATTTTTGTAAGACACAAAATTGTGTGAGACGGTCTCACAGGTCGTATTTTGTGAGACTAATCTCTTATTTGGGTCATCCATTAAAAAATATTACTTTTTATGTTAAGAGTATTATTTTTTATTGTGAATATCGGTAAGATTGATCCGTCTCATAGATACAAATTCGTTAGACCGTCGACCCATTCATTTTGTAAACTAAACTTTATTTTGTGTTCATCAAGTTGCTCTGAAGGTTAAAATATTATAATAAAAAAAAGCATTAAATTCGGATCGACTTTGAAGGTTACCTTTCCAAGTTCTACGTTTCACATTCTCCCAATTGTATCGCTATAAAAATATAATAAAGAAAGAAAATAAACACACATTGCGTGTAGTGATGTAGAGCACAGCTAATACCAACGGAAATTAAATCAATAAAAAAATAAATCATATGATATTCGGTAAGATCAAGATACACGACTGTTGACCTTAATAAAATACAGTGAAACTATGATAGTTTACCATATCGAATATGTTATTCATATTTAACCCGTCGACCGACACTTTTTTAAGTATGCAAAAATCTTCAACATCTATGTATCAAATATTGATAAAAGAAAAAACTCATTAGCAGTGGTCAAAGGTGAGAGATACTTTTGAAGGAGCCCGGGTCATCCTTGGACTCCGGTATGACCCGACAGGAGAGAGATATAGGGAGCCTGGAGCTGATCTCGAGAAGCGACGAAAAAAATGAGTGAGATCTAGCTTGGATAAAGAAAAAATATCTTACTTAAACCATCTCCAGATGTCCTTCAACTCGGAAATCCGATCAAATTACTACATATTCATACGAGCCCAAGTATACGAAATGACATCTTTCATACACTTGTCTTTTCGAGTACTAGAGCTCATGTGACTCTTCCATTAGTGCTAGCTCGCTTAAATTCAACATGTAATCATTTTCCCACCCAAAGTAAAAGTCTGGCCACTCGGGACTGTGAGTGGGGGCTCTAGCCCGACTATTTTATGAGGAAGTGGTGATATCTTTGAAAAGGTTCGGGTCAACCTTGGACTCGTGTGGAGAGAGATACCGGGATCCTAGAGCTAATACCTGGTCCCACATGTATGGGTCGCCTTGCCACGAAATCATCAGTATGTCAATCAGTGCACGTGGGACGACGTGATTAGACTGGAAGCAATATGTGTTGTCAGTTGTAACAGTGTCCGAGGCCATGGCATGAACAACTGTCTGATCATGAGAAGTGACTGGGAATTGAAAACAAGGTCATAATTATCATTTTCTTTATAAATACCTAAGTTTGTTCGATCATTGAGAGAGATTCACTTAACATTTTCACAAACACCTACTATATAAACACTAAATACCACTTTCTTTCCTTGACATGAATACTTGACTGAATTGAGCGTCGACTTGGCTACGTCAGATATCTTTCATGTGCTCCATAATATTCTTTGTTTTTCAAGTATGGGGATCATCCAGTCCGGACTTCCTCTGCCTAGTAACTAACATTCACGAGGGAGGAGCACGACTCATCCTAGTGAATTGCTCACCCAACTCTCTCAATTTACCCGGACATAATCAGTGTGGAAGTTGTCCAATGCAATATTTAAATGGGACGAAGCTTGATAATTTCATGCAAGTATTGCAATACTGGAGTAGAATTAAGTTGATGGAAAAAGAGCCACATGTTTATATTAAAAACACTGAAAAATTTGTAGCTGTCAATAATAATATTTTGTTCTATTGTCAACTTTGTTGAAACTTGCCAGAAGCCAACTATGATTAAAAAAAACAAGTGCGTAAGTTTTACCGATTAGTAAACTAAACCGTCTTCAAAGTCTTTTTTAATCTGTGAATATTGAACAAGGTTGTGTGCTCTCTGTACTTTTTTTTTTTTCCAAATGTATTATATATAAACAAGGTTGACATTCACAAAAGAAGCATCAGAACAAGGGAAAAAAGAACGACTGTCAAAAAGGGATTTCAAAAAAGATTCCGGATTTCAGTAACAAAAAAGACAGACTTGTTTTTTTTTTTTTTGCCAGATTGGTGAAGATGAAATTTGGGAAGGAATTAGCTTCCCAAATTGTGCCAGAATGGCAGGGAGCATACATGGATTACAACAATCTCAAGAAACTGCTCAAGCACATCCTGAGATTCAGACAGCAGAATGGAGTGACATATAGGGCCCGAACAGCCTCCCCGAAGAGGAGGGTAACTATGTACAGAGCATTCAGCGGGCTAACCAACAGATACAACTACTTTAGAGCCGGCTCTCCGCGTAAGAATGATGATGAAGTTATCTTAGTCGGATCAGTGCAGCAAGAGGACTCTGAAAATTATTACCAGACAATGTTTTTAAGGTCGTCCGATGCGGGCGGCGAACACGAGCTCGTGTTCTTCAAAGCATTGGATGATGAATTCAATAAAGTGCTGAAATTTTACAAGGAAAAGGTTCGAGAAGTGAAGGGGGAAGCCGAGGAGCTGAGCAAACAGATGGAGGCGCTTATTGCTTTAAGAATCAAGGTGGATGAGCCCAGTGTGGAGCAGAAATTTACTTCTGAATCGAGTTCTGGGTATTCAAGGCCAGCGACAGTTGTTGCCCCGAAGCCAGGTAAGAGATATTTTGTTTGTTTATTAAATTTATGTTTTCTGGTATAGCAATTGGGAATGAAAATTTTTTATCAAGCCAACTGATACCTTTGGTGAGTGGACATTGTCTTATTATGTTTAAAACTAAAAGAGACTAAGGTTCATGTCTATTCGTGTGGTCAGTCATCTAGAGACCTGCTGTTGTCTTTGCTTTCATGGTTAAATCTTGAATTATCCCCCAAATAGTGGCCACTACGTGCTCATGTTGTGTGGCCAATAGCTCCAATGGATCCACCAAAGTCTTTTCTTGAAAATTTCCAGCTGCCCGCTATGGCTATCTGTGCGACTTGTGTCTCTGTGTGTGGGACTTGGTGTTGGTGGCCGTTGATTAATAGAGACTTGCCAAGAATCCATTATGTTAGTTGTACAAAATATATGGACTTGAACAATCATCCCTTTGAGCTAACTGATATAGATCCTAGTCTCAATCTTAACATGATATCAGAGCTCGAGTTTCACCGTTATGTGTTGGACTGGTCATAGTTAGATCATTTGTAAATTTCACGCTCCAAATGTTCATTCTTGAGGATGTATTAGTTGTCCACGTCGGTTGGATAAAATTTACATATCTTAGCTTAACAATGGTTCCGTCCCTCCTTGTATCAAACTTCTCAACACTTTGCTTTTTTTGAGGTTCTTTCAGCAATCAGCACGTTCATCGGTTCGCATGCACTGAGATCCAAATTGTTGATTTTTCTTTCATTTTCAAGCTCCTAGTCAACAAAACTACATAAGATAATCATCAACCATCACAAAATTTGGATGAATAAAACAAGATAAACGCGAATACGTTAATGAATTTACTTAAAAATGACTATCCAATACGTGATCATCATTACTTTTTCAAACATAAAGTCTTAAATTTCAAGTTCAAAGATTGAAATTATGCTTAATCTCATCCCCGGCTAAGAAAAGGGCATACCAAGTCTTGGTTCTTGGAAAATATTTCCATTTAGCCTGAGATTATTGTTTATTTAAATGAAGGTCCACGTATGGAGGTGATTCACGAAGTTGAGATGAGCAGTGAGGGAACTTCAGGAGACGAACCGATAAGAACCGAGAATCGGAAAATAAATACAGGCGGATTTAAGCCCGCTTCTTTAGATGTCTTAGGACATGTGACGCTAAACGTTAATCCCGAAACTCCGGTCTCGACTTTGAGAAATATTATCACGAGTTCAAAATCAGAACTATCATTCAGCAGGGAGGAGCTCAGAAAAGTAGAAGAACAATTAAGACAGGCCTTTGCCCAATTTTATCAGCAGCTTCGATTCTTGAAAAGCTACTGGTAACAATTCTTTGTGTGTTGTATATTTTCGGGCAATTTATCCACGACCAAACTATGGTTAACATGATCTTACGTTATCGATACAGTTTCTTGAATATGCTTGCATTTTCCAAGATCATGAAGAAATATGACAAGGTACTGTAGTTTCCACTGCCCGTTCAATCTAAGAATGTTATTTTCTACGACTTTGGATCCGGGTTTTCGACATTTTCCCCCTTGCAGATCACTTCAAGAAATGCTTCGAGATCTTACTTAGATATGGTTGAGAAGTCGTATCTAGGCAGCTCCGAAGAGGTTTGAATCTGTTGTATGGCTTTAGAAGGCTTCGTTGTGTATATCTTCGCATTTTGGTCCTTACATTTTCCCTTTTTTTTAGTTCAGCTTAACAAGCTCATAGAAAGACTAGAGGCCGCCTTTATTAAGCACTTCGCCAATGGAAACCGTAGAAATGGGATGAAATCTTTGAGACCTAAACGTAAAAAGGAAAGGCATAGAACAACATTTCTCCTCGGTAAGCTATTTGTACGGACTGAGGAGCCTGTCGTTTTTAATGATATTTCTCATTTTCAATTTCGAAGTCTTCCATATCAAAAATGACATTTTCTTGAATTTTTAAGTCACTTTGAATATACCTCTGCCTTAAGGTCTGTTCACTGGTTGCTCAATAGCACTTGTTATTGCTATTATTGTCACCGTACATGCGAGGAAACTTCTAAATCATCAGGGACGAGAACAGTATATGGAGGCTATATTCCCACTGTACAGGTACCTTAGGAACTTTTTCTTCATAATATCTCTTATCATGAAATACATAAAAATTCTCATCGATGCAGTTTGTTTGGGTACATTTTTCTTCACATGCTAATGTATGGAGCAAACACGTACTTCTGGAAGCGATACTCGGTGAATTACCCCTTCATCTTCGGATTCAAACCTGGGACCGAATTGGGATTTCGAGAAATCTTTCTTGTTGCTTCGGGGCTTTCAGTACTTGCATTGGCTGCTGCACTCTCAAATCTGGACATGGAAATGGATGAAAGAACGGCAAGGTTCCAGTCGCTAACCGAGTTGGTTCCACTAGGCCTTGTTGCTGTAAGTTTAGAAGAGCCTTGTTTTCTACTTCACACGAATTTTTTAGCATGATTTCATTGATTAATAAAATTACCACAATCTTTGATGCTGTACTTTTGATGAATGTGATAGCTTGTGCTTCTTATTACCTTCTGTCCCTTCAACATCATATACCGCTCAAGTCGTTTCTTTCTCATTCGATGCTCATGGCACTGCCTCCTTGCCCCACTCTATAAGGTATGCAGATAAAAGATCAGAAAATACGTATGAAAAAGAAATAATTAATATGGTCACCGATGATGAGGATCAGCTCTTCTTGGATGCCTTTTGCAGGTTTCTCTACCCGATTTCTTCTTGGCGGATCAGCTGACGAGCGAGGTTCGTAATTTTCCTCGTTATAATCAAATGTCAATGAAAACGACAGACCTTATAAAGAACTAGCTAGCATGAAGATATAATTTTCATTTATCTCAGGTTCAGGCTATCCGGTGCATTCAATTCTACGTTTGCTATTATACATTGGGTGATTTCACAAAGAGATCAGTTACATTTCTCGAGAACCGTACCTATAAGATTTTCATCATTATTGTTGCAGTTATTCCTTACTCTTCGCGTGTTCTTCAGGTAAGATTGACCTGAATCTTCTGTTTAGTCTTCCCTTTCTTGAACGGTAATATTCTAACTTTTGGTTTCATGAATAAACTCAGTGCTTACGCCGTTTCTTTGAGGAAAAAGACAAATCACAGGGCGCTAATAGCCTCAAATACTTTTCCACAGTCGTTGCACTCGTTTTCAGATCAATATATGATATCAGACCCATACCGTTTTGGAGAATCTTGGCTACTTCAAGCTCAGGTGTTACCACAATATTTAACACATACTGGGATGTCGTTATCGACTGGGGTCTTTTGCAAAGAAACTCCAAGAATCCATGGTTGAGAGAGAAGCTTTTGGTGTCAAACAAGGCTGTGTACTTCGTTGCGATAGTGAGTCTCAGTAATAGTTGCATTTTCATGTTTTTAAGTCAGTAAGAGGATATTTACCGTAACGAGTACTTGCAGGTTGTGAACATCCTACTGAGACTCGTGTGGATGCAGTTAGTTCTCGACATCGAAGAGGGGCCATTTCTGCACAAGAGAGCCATGGTTGCGCTTGTTGCATGCTTGGAGATACTTCGTCGTGGAATTTGGAACTTTTTCAGGTTTGATGATGCTTACATTAACATCCTGCATTATATTTAATTTAATTTTTTTGGATTGTTTTGATCCTAAAATAAACGTCGATTGTGGCAGATTGGAGAATGAGCATTTGAACAACGTCGGGAAGTATCGAGCTTTCAAGCATGTTCCTCTGCCATTTCACTATGCAGATGAAAAGATTATGTGACAAAACACAACTCAGAACCGGTACACACTACGCTGCACCTGGTGCATCATTACTCTAGGTTTTGATCTCCTTCCACATAAATTCCTGTGGAGTTCGTATGATCCAAAGGCTACGATGCACCTGGAGTAAAANTGTTTGTATTTATTGACAACCAAGAGATGGTTGTCAATGTTTTGCATATCGATAATAAAAAGAGTTCGCAATATTCCATATTTGGTCCACTTCTTTTATTATTGTGTTTTTTAAAATTTTCTCGTTTGGCATTTATGATTTATCCATTTCTTGAAAGCGGAAAATAGTGCCAAAAGCCTCGTGGCTTGATGGAAATGGAATTGCCTTTCCCATTTGGATGGTAGGTTCAAGACTAAGGAAGTATTATATAAAAAAATTTCAACCAAGTCCGAACCAATCCGAAAACTATGAACTTGAATTCGAACTATCTCGACCCACCCGACCAAACCGAAAATATATTTATTTTTAAAATAAAATAATTAAATAAAAATCAAAACACACAATAAATAATTTAATTTAAACACATAATAACAAAAAATCGTTTAAATATATGATAATTATGTTTCATGGATTTAAATATTTAAAATTTAAGAGCAAAATTTGTCTAACTATTAACTATTCTGTAAAAGAAACAACTGTTTTGAAAATTCAAATATTTTACAAAATAAATATTACATGATAAATATTTATGAGATCTATAGCAATAAAAAATGTTCAAGCATCACAAATAACTTTCAATAAATTGTTAAAAATTAAATATTTTACAAAATAAATATTTGATCAAGCATTATCTTTTGTGAATTTTTTATGAACAAACTCATAAATTTGAAAGTCTATTCGTAAAAAATTTAAAGTATACTTACTACAAAAAATAAACCATTATTTTAAAAAATCAATATTTTATAAAATATATTAAATTATGAACATTTATGATATTGATACATATATAATAAAAAAATCAAACATACAATATATAATAAATATTTCTTAATCTTATATAAAAAAACGTAAACAAATTAGGATCGACCCGGTGGTCCCGAGCCCGATTATTTTTTCGGGTCCAAATTGATTTACCCGAACCCAAAAATCTCCATCCCTGAATTGATTTTTTCATATCGATTGGGGTAGGATTCGAAATTAACACTCCTAGTAGGGATAACAATGGGGCGGCGGGACGAGAACGTTTTCGTCATCCATATCTCTGTCCCCGAATTTCATCCATACCTCCATACTCACTCCGATCCCCGCTTTCTATTCCCCAAACCCGAAACCGCGGGGATTAAATTATCATCTCCGTTACAAAAATATTAATGAGACAAGACGAGACGGGTTCGGTGTTTCATTGAACCAAAACTTATTATTATATATTATTATTAAAAAAAATTGTCTCTAGCTTTTGTCCCCACGCCCAATGTAATGTGAATAAAAAAAAGTGGAAAATACTTGGAATTTTATTATTTAATATCCTTAACATTTGCCGAACTTGTGGAAGTAGTCTAATCCAACATTTAAATGGGAAGAAGTCAAAATTGCATGGCATTGAACTAATATCCTCTTTGATAACTTCAAGCAATGAGTGCAGCAGTGGAGTAAGTCAGTTGATTGAAATTGTCACCGGCCGCCATTAAAAAAAAGTAATATATATATATTGATTATTATTATTATTATTAAAAGGGTTGAAAATCGTAGCTGTCATATATAAATGTTCCACTGTAAACTGGTTGAGACCCAGCAGCAGCAAACTTTGATTGGAAAACGAGTACAGAAATGGTACAGATTTGTAAACTCTCTTCAAAGTCTTCTTTATAATCTGTGTATACTGAACACGGTTGTGTCGTCTTCTTGCACTTGTTTTCTTTTTTATTTTGTTTTTCCAAGTATATATACAAGTTTGAAATACACATAATCACCACCAAAATCAGAGGAAGAAAACGGTTGGCAAAAAGGGATTTCCAAAAAGAATACAAATTTAAAGAAACAAAACAAAAAAAATTGTTTCATTTTCAGATTGGTGAAGATGAAATTTGGGAGGGAATTAGCTTCCCAGATGGTGCCAGAATGGCAGGGAGCATACATGGATTACAACAATCTCAAGAAACTGCTCAAGGAGATCCTGAGATTCAGACAGCAGAACTCATTATCGGACCCTATGGCCCGAACAGGCTCCATGAGAAGGAGGCTAACTCTGTCTAGAGCATTCAGCGGGCTAACAAACAGATACAACAACCTTAAAGGTGGCTCTCCTCATAAGAATGAAGATGAAGTTATCTTAGTCGGTTCAGTGCAGCAAGAGGGCTCTGAAAATTACCAGACAATGTTCTTGAAGTTGTCCGATGCTGGCGGCGAGTACGAGCTCGAGTTCTTCAAAGCATTGGATGATGAATTTAATAAAGTGTTGAAATTTTACAAGGAGAAAGTTCAAGAAGTGAAGGGGGAGGCTGAGGAGCTGAGCAAACAGATGGATGTGCTTATTGCTTTGAGGATCAAGGTGGATAAGCCCGGTGTTGTGCATAAATTTGCTTCTGAACTTAATTCTAGATCCAGTTCTGGTTATTCAGGGCCCGCAACAGTTGTTGCATCCGTAAATGGAGTGAAGCCAGGTAACGGACTGTGATTTTCTTTTACTTTGTTCATTCAAATGTTTGCTTGTATAACATTTGGAAATCAAAAAATCATAATGGTTTAATGGGGGCAGCAAGCCAACTTCTCTGTTCCGATACAAATCCTTCTGTTTTTTGGGGAAAATAAAGAAAAATATCTCATTTTCTGATTTTCTCTGCTAAGGAAAGGAAATTCTGGCCCGAGTGTACGAGGTCTTAGTCCTTGGAAAGTTTTCCACTTTAGCCTTACATTTATTTGTTTCACAAATGAAGGGCAAGGTATGGATGCGATTCAAGAAGTTGAGATGAGCAGTGGCGGAATTTCAGGAGATGAACAGATAAGGACCGAGAGTCAAAACAAGAACGCTAGCCGATTTAGGCCAGCTCAATTAGATGTCTTGGGACAGGTGATGATAAACGTTGATCCCGAAACTCCAGTCTCGACTTTGAGAAATGTTATAATGAGTTCAAAATCAGACCCATCATTCAGCGAGGAGGAGCTTAGAAAAGTAGAAGAAAAATTAAGACAGGCTTTTGTCGAATTTTATCAGCAGCTTCGACTCTTGAAAAGTTATTGGTAACAATTATTTTCCACTCAGTAAATTTTCGGGCACTTTACCTGCAACAGAACTATGGTTAACATGGTCTTACGTTATATGACAGTTTCTTGAATATGCTGGCATTTTCCAAGATTATGAAGAAATATGACAAGGTGCACACACTGTAGTTCCCACTGCCCATTTCAAAGGATGTTTTTTTATGCTCTGGGTCCTCATCTTCGATTTTTTTCTTGCAGATTACTTCAAGAAATGCTTCAAAATCTTACTTGGAGATGGTTGATAAGTCGTATCTAGGCAGCTCCGAAGAGGTTATAATCCATTGTGTGTCTCTACGCTTCACAGTTGTATATCACCGCGTTTTGGTTCTTAATTTCACCTCTGTCGTTCAGGTTAACAAACTCATAGAAAGACTAGAGGCTGCATTCATTAAGCACTTCACGAATGGAAATCATAGAAAAGGGATGAAATCTTTGAAGCCTAAACATAAAAAAGAAAGGCATAGAACGACTTTTTTCCTCGGTAAGCTAGCTTGTTCATAAGGACTAAGGAGCCTGTCATTTGTACTGAGATTCCAAATTATTCATACTGAATGCGTTTGTAAGTCACTTCGAATATTACTCCACCTGTAGGTGTATTCACTGGTTGCTCGATAGCACTTGTTGCTGGTATTATTGTGTCCATACATGCGCGGGAAATTCTAAATCATCCGGGACGAGGACAATATATGGACACTATATTCCCACTGTACAGGTACCTTTTGAAAAAAAATTCTTCACTTATCCATATCAAGAGTTCAAAATAGCTAATAATTCTTGTTAATGCAGTTTGTTTGGATACATTTTTCTACACATGCTCATGTATGGAGCAAATACGTACTTCTGGAAGCGATTCTCAGTTAATTATCCTTTCATCTTTGGATTCAAACCTGGAACTGAATTGGGATTTCGAGAAATCTTTCTTGTTGCTTCAGGGCTTTCAGTACTGGCATTGGCTGCTACACTTGCGAATCTGGACATGGAAATGGATCAAAGAACGGCAAGGTTCCAGATGCTAACCGAGTTGGTTCCATTAGGCCTTGTTGCTGTGAGTTCAGAATTGCCTTTTTTTCTTCTTCACACGAATTTTTCAGCATGATTTCATTAATTAATTGCCTTACTCTTTGATGTCGTACTTTTGATGAATGTAATAGGTTGTGCTTCTTATTACCTTCTGTCCCTTCAACATCATATACCTTTCGAGTCGTTTCTTTCTCATTCGATGTGCATGGCACTGCATGCTTGCTCCACTCTATAAGGTATATATGCAGATAAAAGATCAGAAAGTACATGTAAAAAAAAGACATAATTACTTTATGATGGAATATGATGATGACTGTCTTCTCTTGAATGCCTTTCGCAGGTTACCATGCCCGATTTCTTCTTGGCAGATCAGCTAACAAGCCAGGTTTGAATTTTTCCTGGTTATAACCAAATATCAATTGATACGAGACACCATCGAATAAACTAGCATTCATGTATTTCAGATTCAGGCGATTCGGTGTATTCAATTCTACATCTGCTATTATATATGGGGAGACTTCACTGCAAGATCAACTACATTTGTTCAAAGCAAAACCTTTGAGATTTTCTACATTTGTGTTGCAATAGTTCCTTTCTGGTCGCGTGTTCTTCAGGTAAGATTTACCCAAATCTTCTGTTTAATCTTGCCTTTTTTAATAACAATAATCTAACTTCTGGTTTCATGAATAAACTCAGTGCCTACGGCGTTTATTTGAGGAAAAAAATATATCACATGGCTTCAATAGCCTCAAATACTTTTCCACAGTCGCTGCACTCATTTTAAGGACAATCTATGATCTCAGACGAGGATCATTTTGGAGAATTTTGGCTGCTTCAAGCTCCGGTTTTACCACGATATATAACACGTACTGGGATATTGTCATCGATTGGGGTCTTATGCAAAGAAACTCCAAGAATCCATGGTTGAGAGACAAGCTTTTGGTGTCAAACAAGGCTGTATACTTCATTGCGATAGTGAGTCTCGGTAATAGTTAAATTATTTCATATTTCTACAGTCAGTACAAAAAAACTTACCATAACGAGTGCTTGCAGGTTGTGAACATCCTCCTGAGACTGGTGTGGATGCAGTTAGTTCTCGATATCCAAGAAGCTCCATTTCTGCACAGGAAAGCCATGGTTGCTCTTGTTGCTTGCTTGGAGATACTTCGTCGTGGAATTTGGAACTTTTTCAGGTTTGATGATGCTTACATTAACATCCTGCAATCCTTAATTCAATGTTGTTTTGATCTGAGAATAAATGTCAAATTGTCGTATGATCGTGGCAGATTGGAGAATGAGCATTTGAACAACGTCGGAAAATATCGAGCCTTCAAACATGTTCCATTGCCATTTCACTATACAGATGACAAAATTATGTGACAATACACAACACAGAACCTCAGATATAGAATTTCTTTTGTATATTCATTTATCCAAAACACTGGATGATTCCTTACTTCTTTGGCATCTAAATCAGCAAACAGTGTGCAGATATAGATAGAAAAACAGATTGCAATGTTTCATATCTGTATCCAATCTCTTTATTCTTATTTTTTAGAATTTATCTTTTAGTATGGAGCCAAATCTTGATTCCGATTAAAAAAAAAAAAAGAATGATCTAAACTTGTACATGTTTAGTTCTGAGTTCTGGTGGTTTGAAAAATTTTGAATAGATGAGAAAAAAAAATAATAGTATGAGTAGCGAGGTTATCAAACTACCAAACTAATTAAGTTCAATTTTCAATAATCACAACACAAAATTTCACAAGTATTTTAGTTTTTACTAAAAATAGAAAGAAAGTTCGAGTTTGATTATGCAAATGAAATAATTTAAATTATATAAATTAAGTTAATTATGTATAGTTTGCAGTTTCTAAACCTAAAAAAGATTTATATTTCTTGATTATCGTTTTATACATTTCTATTATCATATATACTAGTATCACACCCGTGTAATGCATAAAATATTAAAATTAGTATTTAAAAAATCATTTATTTGATGAAATTTTTTAATTCATTTTTGAACATTTTAAAAAATCTTTATACACTAATAATAATATTGATGTATGCACAATCAATGTACAAAAAATTCACGACATATTTTTCACAAAAAAGTTGAAAAGAGTAATATTATATAATTTTTTTTATAATTTATTTAA
Organism: Primulina huaijiensis; assembly: GCF_012295235.1. Lineage (NCBI taxonomy): Eukaryota > Viridiplantae > Streptophyta > Magnoliopsida > Lamiales > Gesneriaceae > Primulina > Primulina huaijiensis. Next base: position 54,203 of record NW_027359504.1, on the reverse strand, counting down.
TATTTTAGAGAGTATGAAGAACTAAATATATAAAAATAACACAAAACTCAAAACCGTAACCGAAATTAAATTAAATTGATTAAATGCAAATACTTAAGGAAGCATTATTTACACCACTTTTTTAAAAATATACTACATATTTCTTTCTTTACTCTAAAATGCTTAATACGTCCTCAAATGATTTTTTAAAATATTGAAATAAGCATACAATGTTTTTTATATATTTTTTATTAAATATAAGAAAATATTAAAATTAATTCACAAAAACTCTTATGAAACCGTCTTAAAAGTCAATTTTGTGAGACGAATCTTCTATCCGATCCGATTCATTATAAAATATTTTTTTATGTCAAGTATTGTTTTTCACTCAAGATATGAAACTAGTCGACTCATTTCACAAATATATATCCGTGAGACCGTTTCTTAAGTAGTATTTCGTTAATATGTTGACAAATACTTTAATTAGACTATTGTTTTATAATTTTTAAAGTATTGTAACACAAACATTTTAATTACTTAAAAACAGTTTAATTATTTTTTTCTATCTTGAGTAATTTTTCATAAATATATTAGTATTTTCTCTTTCAAAAATATATGGTAACAGATTTTAAGATTTTTTTTTCAAATAATTATTTAAATTCTATTTATAATATTTATTTAATTTAAAAAATTACAAAAAAAATGTAAATACTTATATATTTCGTAATTATCGTGTGTCATTGAATATTAAAGTTTCTCAAATAAATTTCTCTTTAGTTAAATAATAAATATTTGTAATCTTATATTTTACTATAAATCATTACTTTAATTATTAAAATATATTTTTGTTTAATACAATTTAAAAAACAATATATTTAAATAAATATATGAAAAAAAATGAAGAATATTATTATTTTTAAAAAATTATTTAATTAATGATATTGAAAATTGGAGTATTAATAAAAATAACATTCACAACTTTTTTTAGCATCAAATTTTTGACAGAAACTATTGTTAATATATATATATATATATTAACAATAGTTTTATAAAAGATTTTACAATGAAAACTGCAATCAAGCGTAGTCAACGAGTTACCTTCAGTTGACAGCATATATATATATATATATATATTAACAATAGTTTTATAAAAGATTTATATTTCAATTGTACCAGAAGAAAATGGTGCAAGACATGTAGTCTCACTCTATACAATGACAACTGCAATCAAGCGTAGTCAACGAGTTACCTTCAGTTGACAGATTATTGCTCAGGCTTTATTGTGTCATTTAGCTGCAAGAAAAATAAAGTTTACATTGACACAAAGTAGCAACAAAAAAATTCATAAGGTCCACGTTCATTTAGGGGAACCAACGTCTTTATTTTCGTCTTCCCCATCATGTAACGTTACTAAAGATTCACAAGGCAAGCTTTATGCCGTTACGGCACCCATACTATCGAGATCCTGGTCCGAATAGATATGACAAATGACAATGACAGAGGATTATAGGTAGAGCTCTCCTTCTTAAGCCCCTGTAGCGCTCTCCTAGCAGCAGAGATGCTTTGAGATATATCTACCATTTCTTCGTCAAGTGGCAATGTTGTTTCCAATTGAGGTTTCGAAATGTCACCTGGCATCTGTTCTTGTGCTATATCGGTGGATTCGACAACCTCGGCTTCCAGTGGGAACAGGACCTCGAGATTTTCCTCACATTCATATACTAATCTTGTCAAAGGATCTGTTGTCAAGAAGGGCTGATGAACAGCAAGCTGCGTGAATGGGAGACTCAGCAACTCCCCAGTTCTTTTATCGTATTTCTTCAAGATTTTAATTAAACCTGATGTGCAAGACATTTTCATGGAAGTAGCTATACCTTTGATACTAGGAACAAAAGGACTTGAAACCCGATAATAAAAAAACCAAAACAAGAATTGGCTCCCTTACCTGCAAAATTAAGGGAACTGAAGTTCTTGAGAAGAACCATTTCTCCATGAATAGCGACAAAATCCCGGCGTATCTCCATCATCTCTTCACTAAACTCAGTCTCTAAGGGGCTCCATTCTCTAGTTCCCTTCTCTTTCACTCGCTCAATAATTTTCTTAAGTGCCTGAGATAACAGCATCAGACAACAATCACACGCTTCAATGTACCATTCTGGAGTAAGCAGGGGGGATCTCAACAGAATTTGGGTCACAAAGCTTGAATTTTTGAAAAATTGCGCAAATTCCATGCTTCAGCCTTAACACAAGTGATCCCAATGAAGTTAACAAGGCCGTAAATTAGAAAAGACCGTCTGAGAGTTTTAAACCGATAGATTTCCCCAAACAAGCAGCAGATTTATGCATATAGTATAAAACACCATGCAGCTTTCAAGCAATTGCACGTCACCATGATGCTGCTTTCATTCGATTCTGACAATTGGAAATGGTCATTACCAATTTCAACTTTGAACCAACAAAATCTCATATTCTATCAGAATGGTGCACATTGCCGTCTAATCTGATGCACTCAAAAAGTTCCTTGACAAATTAGCTAACTGTGAGTCTCTCTCTGGTCTAATTAAAGCCGCCATATAGGCACTTAACAAAGAGTTAATAAAAGTCTCCCCAGTTGGCGCGAAACAAATTTCAAGAAAACAGTTCTCTTTCCATTGATATAATATATATTCTCAAAAGCATACCACTCAGACAGATTAAACAAATCCAATGAAATTGGAATATACCAAATAGATTCTTTTAAACCATTCAACATCATAGATATTAATATCGACTCACTCACCGAAGAAATATCATCAACCTCGAAAAATCTGGATTTTTTGCATTTAAGCTGAATAGATCACACCCCATCTTCATCTTCATTGTCAACTAGCCTTTTCTTTTGTTTTCCAATTCATGAACCTAAGACAGCATTTCTCATAGAGTTTAAGTTGGGAATTAAAAGTTCTTGGTACGAAAAGTTCGACGATTTCTATGTTGATAAGCAAGATAGAGCCATCTGAGTTCCAGAATCAGAGAAACGATATTCGAGTACGTAAAACGGGAATTTTTTTTCCAACATAAATTTTCCATTTTGATTTCACCCACGAAATTCACAGGTCACGATCAATTCATATTAAATTGTCTTAAACTGGATCAGATTCAAGCATGCGAACTAAAACTTCACTCATGGAAAAGGGCAGCACAAAATTCTTCCCACAAACGTAAACTTCCCAACTTTATTCTCAACAAAAATTATTAGTGAAAAATCGAAAATTTTCAAAATAAGAGCGCAACCACAAAGATCAAATACCGAACTGCATCAAAAACAAAAACCTGGAATCTATGATGAAATCCTCCTCCTTATCGACGTAGAAATCGTTGAACTTTTCGAGTTCCTCGTTGAGAATCCCAACAAACCACTCCTCAAGCTTCGGCAGCGGCGGAGGCGGCATCAGCTCCAGGTAGTGGCAGAGTCACGGCGGCGGGTTCCGAAATATTCTTGAGAGGCTTCTTCAACAACTTGTACCATAGGTACTTGTCCCTCCATTCCGGTAGGGTTTCTTCCAAATGAATCCTAAATTCTTTCCCGAATTCCATAGGTTTTCGACAAATCCGACGTTCGATTGTCAAACGCAGAACCAGTCATTGATGCCGATTCCTTTGTTGCAGTGATAATATTATCCTGTCGAATATTTTTATGTATAATCGTTGAAAATAAATTCCATAAAACTGAATTATTTGGTGTAATATTTGGATATTAAATTTTGAATCATAAGGTAGAATAAATCTTTAAATTACAAGAAAAAAAGAGTGGAAAAGAAAAAATAATTTGTGCCACGTTGGCAAATTTTTTTGTAATATTTTATATATTTGAATCTTTTTATATAACAAATTTTTTGTATATATTGTTTGGAATTATTTTTTCAGGTGTTCGCTTTATGAATTTTTTTCTTAGAGATAATCGGATTAGTTTGTGTGTTACATCAGAAATATTTTTCTTCAATTATAATATCATTATATCATCTAAATCACTCACATTGTTTTGAAAATTGACATATATATTAATAATCCAATAATTAACATTTAACCATCATAATATCATAGTTGTAATAAACATTGAATATGTCAAATTAGACTCAAGAGCTAATATTTGATTTTAAAAATTATTGTATCAAAATTAAATTTTCAAAACTTAATATTACAAACCTAAAATTGAACAACTTAGTGAAAAAAATTATTTTCCTTCCAAATAATTTTTGTAATGAAGAATGCAACTCGATACCTTTTCTCCATACGAAATTATTGAATACAAAACTTTTGATTGGGTGAGCATGAATTTTTACGAGCAGATGATATGGGTGCATGAAATAAACGGGGAAAAATATATAATTGGATCAAAGTGATGGTAGAGATAGAGTGATAGCACACCAACCACTTTACCAGATTTTTGAACTACCATTTTGAAACCTCTGATCTTGCTTGAGGCATTAACTCGGCCACGTTTCTTGATCACAACATTATTAAACAAATACCAATGATTCAGATTATTACACTGACGTGCTAAAAAAACAGAAAAGAAAAAACAATTAAACAGCGGGTCAGATGCGCCCTTATATGGTCTCCAGGGCCTGAAGAATGTCAGCCTTCAAGTCTTCAAAATCTTCAACTCCAAAACTGAAGCGAACCAAGTTGTCCAAGATGCCATACTTGGCCCTCTCGGACCGTGGAAGATCCCTGGGATCCATTAAATTCATAGTGTTATCGTAACCTCGTTGGTAATTTGAATTGTGCATACAAGTTTTCATCACAAATACACGCACTGATGAATAATCTTGTATTATAAAACTATGAAGTCATGGTTGCAAAAGCGAATGATTCCAAGGATTTATCATTCTTCAAGCTAAGTTGTAAAATGTTTTAAAAACGCACCAGTAAGACATTATAGCAGGTTGATCAACGATGCTTTCACAGCCTCCAAAGGATGGGGCTATGTATGGGATTTTCAGAGTGTCAACAAATTTTGCAGTGCTGTGCAGGTCTCCATCAACCTAACCCATAGCACAACGATGAATCATCACAGGAACTGTTCATCCATAAACATATATTGACTTCTAAAGAGCGACAGCTTGCTGTGGTTTGTAAAATTACTCACCTCAAAACTAACGACACCACCGAAACCAGTCATTTGTTTCTTAGCAAGCTGATGTTCTGGATGACTAACCAATCCTGGATAATAGACGCGCCTAACCTGCAATTCATTTTTGTTGTCATTCGTTCTGCGCAGGTGCACACAAAACAGCAGTGGACAATGCAATGAAGATAATGAATATCTCCTCGGAAATATGCCCCACCAGTTAGTTTATATGGGAATCCAGCTCAAAATCTAATCATTCCAAAGAATGAATCATTGATGATAATAGTTCGATAAATCTAAGTACGTAAATAATGAACTAGATCATTAACAAGATATCAAAGACTCTTAACAATCTACAGCAATAGACACAAGAAAACAAGGAAAATATAATCGCCTAGTTGTGCTCATAAACTAATACTACAGAGTGCTTGTAGTGAATATGACTTCTGCTATAAAAAAAAATCTGAATAAAAGCAACCACAAATTAGTGAATATGACTTCTGCTATAAAGGAAATCTGAATTAAAGAAACCACAAATAAAAAGAACCGCAGGATCCTACTCCAAGTGACCAAAAAGTTTATATAAGCTTCTTCAGGAGTCAAACTCATTTGTTATGCATTATTACCTTAGGATGTGCCTCTAAAATCTCGGCCATCTTCTGTGCTGTTGAGTTTTGTTGCTGTACACGAAGATGCAGCGTCTTCATGCCTCTGATGATCAAATATGCAGCATTCTGATGAAAAGGGGCACAATAGAGTTCGCTTAATAATAAAAAAAGCCTGATCCACAACCATAACCATTTCTCAGAGTGCCAGAAAGACAAAAGATGACTTTGCAAAAGGCCAAATGTACTCAACCTTAAAGTAACCATGCTCAATGCATCAAGATTTATCAGCACAGAAAACAGAAAATGCAAGAAAATTGCAGTGACTAAGACGAAATTATTGATCCAACAAATTTGTTTAATCTCGATAACTCACAGGATTGAGAACACCCCCTAGAATATGATGCAAGTTGCGAACAGCTGAAATGAACTTCTCAGAACCACTGATGGATCCAGCAAGAACCTATATGCAAATATTCCAGTTTAACATCATGCCTGTAACTCTAAAAATGTTGATGCTACCAATAATTATAAAAGTGGCAAGATATCAGAGTCTACATACATCATTATGACCCCCAATAAATTTGGTTGCAGAGTGTAAAACAATATCAGCACCAAGAGCCAGTGCCTTCTGGTTAAGGGGTGTAGCAAACGTCCCATCTATGCACACCAAGGCTCCTCTCTCGTGGCAAAGCTTTGAAACCAGTTCAATATCAACGCATCTCAAAAATGGATTGGTCGGAGACTCTGTAAAAAAGAGAGACACCTGCATGAAGGTAATATAGCCTCTTTTCAATATGCCTTCTAAAAAGAAAACATACTCATATAAGTAGAAGACAATATCTACTGATACTAACATTGTTCTTCTCTAAAGCAGACTTCAGACCTCCAATATCGGCAGGATCAATCACTGTGGCCTGCATTTCATTAGCATAAAAAAATGTCAGATCTCTTAGGTCCCAGAGCCAAAATATTAATCTTGCCCTGCACTCAAAAAATAATATAATCAAAATACAGACATGATTCACGTCATGTTTCCTCTCTTTTTTCCTTTTCCTTTCTTTTTTTAAATCTCAAAATAATCAAGAATTGGTTTAATTGCTAATGCAAGCATATAATAATCACAAATTTACAAATTTCGTTCACGAATATTATTGAGCAAGAATGCCTTGCTCCAATTTTTTTAAGCCAAGGAAAAGTTAAAACTCAAAGTTGCCCACATTTTTTCCCATTAAAAATAATCAAATGATTGAGCTAAGTAGACATACAGTTATTCCCATTTTGGGAAGAATAGCCTCAATGAATATCCGAGTCTTCCTATAACAGTCGGTGGTAGTCACCAGATGCCCTCCAGCAGGAACCAATGCCATCAACAGGACAGTGCTAGCACACATTCCAGATGCCATCAGAAGGGTTGATTCAGCCCCTTCCAGAGCACTGTTACAATTTTTGATAGACAGAATGCAGATAATGTGATCCACCAGACTATTGTTTCCAATTGAATGCTAGAAGAGAATTAAACAGTAGAATCAAGTTCACCTTATCTTCTCCTCAGCCACAATAGTAGTGTAATTACCATATCGTCCATATTCAAAACTTGCACGTCTTTTTTCCTGCAAATCGAACAAAGACAACCTAATTTTGTCAAATTCATCTCAATCTCTATGGTCAAAATTTGGTACACCGTGCACTACAGATTTTTGGTAATGTTTCTGTAAAGGAGCATGAACTAAGGTTGCCCTTGGAATGATTGATTTTATTCGAAGGGAGAATTTTTATTTAGGAAAAGATTTGACGATGTATTTCAAAAACACTCATCCACCAAAATTACTATTAAAATATGTAGATTTGGAATTCACTTGAATTTTGTCAATCCAAACAAATCACAGAATTTGAAATCATGGATTTGAAACCCATCATTTCAATTGCATCAATCCAAACACATCCTAATGATTGGTAAACTAACAGTACTTTGCCTTAGGTATATAAACATATATAAAAGACAGGTAAATTATTCTAATCATGTTCAACAAACTAAATTAGACAATGACATTTAGAGCAAGCCGATCTCATTTTATTCTAACTCCTGGCAGACCTGGTCCATTCATTTTCCTTTCAAACTAATTCAATACACTTAAGACTTCGAGAATAATATTAGTTCAGTTGTCTGATTAATCACTATCAGCTTAATAATTTACCTTAGGTGGGTCAATAATTTTCCAAGCAATTTCTTTCAAAGAGCAGACAAATTAGGAACTTAGGCCAATCTCCAGAAAATAATTTAACATACCTTAAAATCAATGAGATCAGCTGTTTTCTTGAAGAAATAGGCAGATGTATTAACTACTGGGGTAGTAATTGCATCAGTAACAATACCACGACCCAATCTTTCACCTGGACAAATTAATGTAAACATAAAAAGAAAGTACAATCCACGTCGATAAACAAAATCGATTCTATAATCCATTTGGACGTTAAACAAATAATGCAAGAGACTTCTTACAATGCCACGTACACTTTTTCTGAATAATCAATATACCAAGAATTTCTTATAAATTATTAGGCATCGAAAAAACTGTTTTTCTTCCAAAAATGTATCACAATAATCAAGAAAATAAAAAATGCTAGAAGAAACACATAAATGAGATTTCATAACGGAAAAATCGAGTAAAGAAAATTGCGAAATCAAAGAATATTTCGAATTAATTAAAATCATACCGGCATGAATCGCGACGCTACCATCTGAATTCAAAAAGGAAGCGTATTTGAAAGGAGGCGAGACCTCAAACTGTACATTTTCCCGATCAAAAGTAGTACTTTCAGCCACAACCACCTCATCAACGCCGGTTTCAACCGTCGCGGAGGCGGCCAGAGCCGCAGCATCGACAGCATTGGCTGCCGGCTTGAAACCCAAGTCGCCTTGTTCGTTCGACCACGAAGCCGCCACGACCTGCGCCACACCAATGTTGCTACAGTTCCGTCGCGCCTTGTTGCTCAGCTGCCTGACGAAATTTGGAGGGAATTTCAAAATCATCGAGGAAAGTTCGTAGGCCGACACCGCGCCGTGGAGCATCGGAGGCTTAATTTTCCTGGCGGACGGTGCATCAGTCCGCTGGTAATCGGGATCGGAGCGGCACTCAAAGGCCGGAAACGCCATTGCGCAGCTGGAAACGGCCATTAGGGCTCGCAATGGAAGCTTAGCTGATTATTGAATATCGAACAGGAGTCGCGAATCTTGCCTCTCGTCTTTATATATATATCAAGCGTCCAGCAACACAAGTTGTATAAAATATTAATATTTAAGTATACTCTACAAAATAAATATATATTAACATTAAATATAAGAAAGTAACATAAATTTTTTTATTAAATAATCTTATGATACAATTTTGAGAGACAAATATTTTATTTTTTTTATCCATAAAAAAATACATATATTGTTAATAAAAATCCGTTAATTCGTCTCACAAATATCTTTGTCACTAATGAGTTTCTTTAAGGCTTGACTTATGAATTAAAATCCGTCGAATCGTCTCACAAATACTTTTGCCGTTACTGGGTTTCCTCGAGCGAGGCTGCTGCGATCTTGTATATAAAACAACAAATTATTATGACATTTATTTTACTAGTTTTTAACTAAATTTTAATTAATCATAATTTGTTTTATATATTTTTTGAGTTGGATCTGTTATATTTTTCAAATCTCTGGTTTTGTCATAAAGTGAGAGATAAGAGATAAATTAAAAATTGATTATGTCATTAGAGAAATGAACATATTTAACTAATTCTGTATTAATTTTCATACTATATTAAAGCTGACACATAATACATATTAATTTACATACCATATTAAAGTTGGATTAATTTACGTACTATATGAAAGTTGGATCAGTTATATTTTTCGAATCTTTGGTAGGTTGACATGATTTCTTGTCAATATTAAAAATTACCCATTTGACTATTTAAATAGTCTAAATCTTCTAGTAGACAATAATATTTTTCATAAGTTGTATTAAGTTGGAGATTTATCTTACAAAAATTAACTTGCAAAATGATTTTATAAAAAAAAAATTGTATTTTAAATTATTATCAATCAAAGCCTAGAAATTTTCATAATTACCAAATTTACCATTTCTCAATTTTAGCAATTACCTTTTTACTAGTTATCATATTGCTTCTATTACGGTACTCTTTTTGATCCAAACATCTGCCTAACTTTGAACTTATTTTTCTTTCGTTATTTGAAAAAAAAAAAAGACGTTTTGAATATTTTATATAAGATATTTTGGTTTGGTGCATGAACTTCATTTAATGGTCTACACCTTGTGTTAGGTTACGTCTGATTTTGCGATTTGAAAAATTAATGACGGCGTTGTGTTGTCGTTTTCTATTCAACACATTTCATTATCTTAAAAAAATAAATAACAATTATTTTGAGGAGTTGTTTAATATAATTTGAATATGTGGAGAATACATATATACACAATGTAATACTTATGTATAAAATATCGCAAAAAAATAGAATGATTGATGACTTATAATTTATCTGATTGAGAATTTAATTTTAAAATGAAATGTCAGATTTGAGATTCGAGATTCCATATTAATAAATATCGTTGAATAGCTAAAAACAGATACAAATAGAGAGAAAATAAAAAATAATTATATAATTGTTATATTCTAGATCATTGATAAGAAACTATAAAATGGTGCTTCATTAAAAAAAAAAATACAGGGAGGGAAATGATTTGTGGGTTGTTTAACAAATATTTTTTGGATAAATTATTTGAGTTGCATATGACAAGTTTTTATAAAAGATGAAAGGTCGTGTAAATTGGTAAAACTTTATGTCAAAAGTTGAAAGATGTATATGTTAAACTTGTTTTTTTTTATGACGTCTCTTTATGTAAATTTTTATATCGGACAAATTATGTGTGACAAGCTCGTTCGATAATATGTTGATAAGAGAAATCAAAATCTTGATTATAGAATAAAATTTTGTATAGTACGTACTCTACCAACTTTGACACACTTTAAGAATTGTACATACTAAACTCGAATATAATGTATTAAAAATTACAAAGATTAAGACTTGAACATCCATAATATGGTTAATTTCATGTTTCTTATTTATGACAAAAACTGATTTAAGTTGATTTTATTTGTTGTGTCAAAAGTCATTTAATTTATGAATGTTGAAAGTTTATTTTCCCAGTGATAATCCATCATTAAAAAGTAATTGAAAATAGACCAAAATAATTTTGGTTTCATATAAGGGATAATAAATACTAGGGATCAAAATGGGTTAGAATCCAAACATATAACTATCATGTTAAAGAAGAACCTAACTTTGGAATAATGTTGGTACACACATTTTCTTTTTTAAAATAAAATGAAGATTTAACATTACAAAAGCTTCTAAAACCTATAATTCAATATATATTTTTAGTTTTACTTAAATAAAAAAGAGATACTAAAATAATTTCAGGCATAAAAAAGTATTTATTATTATTATTTTTTTTTATCATTTTCCACACCAACCTTATTTTATTAAATTTTTTCTCTTGTTCTCAAAAAAAAAAAAAAAACAATTCTCTTGTTAAACACTTACCAAAATCTAGCCATTTCTACGAATGCTGACAAGTAGACCACACGAAGCAAATTAATTTGCAAGAATAAAGTTCAAGAAATTTCATAAAATATTATTATTATTATTGTCATTTATCAATGTTGAATTTATAACTATGAACAAATAATGACAAAATTTCTGTCAAACAAAACTTGGTAAGACAAAGTTTTACGTGGAAATTTGTGTCATTGCACATGTTATATTGTCGTCTCCCCCGTAAATTAGTAGAGGATCACGTGACTCGTCTGTTTTTATTAAAGATGATTTTATATTTATAATAATAAATAATATTTTTAATATAAAAATAATAATTTTCCATTATTTATTAAAAAAAAAAATGTTTCACAAACAATTGACTCGTAAAACTATTTCATAAAAAATATGTTTTTTAATATCCATCTCTTATTCAATTTGGGAAGAAAAAAATTAATAATAATAATAAAAAAAAGGGCATAATTTTTTAACCCAGTCCAAAACTCGTCCATAATTTTTCAACCCAGTCCAATCTAAGGTAAGCTGTGGGTCAGACGGGTACTCCCGTGGGCCGACTATAATTTTTTAAATATATATATAATTAAATTTAATTGTTTAATAATTAAAATTTTAAAAAAAATTCAATAAACTTCTAAATCATTGATTTCACACATCTAAATATTAACCAAAATAATTATCAGAAATATTTCACAATTTCACTACAAAAAATCTTTATATATATATATTATAAAACAAAATTTACTAACCCGTGGGCCAACCCGACCCGCCACGGGTTAGCCTGCATAGGCCCGCGGCCTGCTACCAACCGACCCGACTTTTAACAGGTTGGGATTTCCAAACATAACCCGTTAAATTTGGATATTGGGTTGGACCAACCGGACAACTCAACTCGAATTAACAGTCCTATTTGCAAGGGACCAATATATGTGAAGAATAATCAACTCGTTTTTTCTGGCAATGGGTTTGCCTGCTGCTATAATATTGACATGTAACATAGTATTTTCGATGTATCTCAAGTGTGTATCTAATAATATTGTTGGGATGCAACCAAAATCCCACATCGGAAGATGTAGAGAAAGATCATGGGTTAATAAAGATGGAATGATATCTCCATTGGTATGAGGCCTTTTGGATGGTTCCAAATGCAAAACCATGAGGGTTAAAACCCAAAGTGGACAATATCATACCAGTATGGAGATATCCGGATTCCATTGGTCTTAACAAGTGGTATCAGAGCCATGCTCTAGATCGAGCAGTGTGGGTAGAATCCTCGATACCTAAACGAAGGAGGTGAAGGCTCCCAGTAAAAATCCTTGATTAAACTCTCGAGTTGGGTTATGCTCCCAGTATTCATGTAAGGCGTGCGCTCCAACGCAGTGAAGTGGAGTAACCTCGATTGGAGGACGAATAAGGCTTGAGGGGAGGCTCGGACCATGAGAATAATAGTGGAACTTCGTTTGAGGGGAGGATTGTTGGGATGCAACCAAGGTCCCACATCGGAAGATCTAGAGAAAGATCATGGGTTAATAAAGATGGAATGATATCTCCATTGGTATGAGGCCTTTTGGGTGGTTCCAAATACAAAACCATGAGGGTTAAAACCCAAAGTGGACAATATCATACCAGTGTGGAGATATCCAGATTTCATTGGTCTTAACAAATATATATATATTTTTTACCCGTAAAAATCCATCGCTTCGGACTGTATGCATATGCTCTATTGGGTGTGGTGATAGCTAGCTGTTGGATGACTTCAAAATACATGAGCCTCGTGCAGGGTCCATTCGATCCAACGATGAACGTTATCTCAAAAATAAAACTCTCGGTATAGCATAGAATCTGTCGATAGAGACCTGCAAGTCAATCTATACAACAAAACAATATAAACTATGATTAATAAAGTAATTTAAAATGTGTTTTAGTTATATACGAATGTTAATAATCATGTAGTTGAGGTTTTTCATGTATAGTTACTTTGTTTTAACGAAAACATATTAAATGGATAGCAACAGGTGAAGTTTAAAAAATGAGAAGCTCAGTGGGAAAAATTGAAAGCCATGTGCCCCTATTTACCACCAAAGCGAATGCCTTTTACTTCATCTTCGGGTCTCGTCACTTGTGNAAGCTCAGTGGGAAAAATTGAAAGCCATGTGCCCCTATTTACCACCGAAGTGAATGCCTTTTACTTCATCTTCGGGTCTCGTCACTTGTGACTGACGTTTTAGTTATATACAAATGTTAAATAAAAAAAATAATTAACGTGTAACTTAAATATTTTAAATTATATACGAAATCAAGTATAATATCTCGATTTTTGGACGCAACCAGAGACAATTATTGTTGTTGGTTTATTACAGTTGAAAAACACATCATTTATCAATATTATATACATGTGTGTGTGTGTTTTTATAAAAATTAAAAGAATTTCAATGTTTTAACCATTTTGCAAACATGCCATCTGTTTTTGGTGGGAAAAAAACGTGGTGTTGTTATTTCTAGTTAACTTTCCACACAGCCTGGCATCATAAATCCCGAAACAACCAAAACAATTAAAAAGAAAGGTATAAAAAAGAAATTAAATAAAATTCGGTGTTATATTTGAAGACATTTAATCCTCAAAGGCACCAACCTAATTAATCATATGATAAGAATTCAATATGTAATTATTAAAACAATATAATGTGTCGCATATATATTAAATGCAATTTGTGAGGGGGAAAAAGATCGCATGTGCAATGAATTATCACATTTTAAACTTTCACTCTAAAAAAATCACTTTATTTACATATAAAGATTATAGTAATTGATTTCATATGGATATAAACAAGTTGATAAGTCTTGAAATAACGTAGATTGATGATATTCATCGACGTCGCATAATCAATTATCCTTTGAAATATTTTACTCACTCGATCGAATATTATGAATAATCATCTTTCTATTTACTTTCCCTTATGAATCAAGGAGCCTCTTATTCATTGTATGAAGATTTACCACTATGGACAAACTTTTTTTTTTTTTTTAAAAAAAAATAGTTTAATTATTTTCTTTGCTCGAGATTGTGACCACTCACAATGTAGTGTTACACGTATAAATCTGATTTTTATCCTTGACTATTACATGACGTCAAGTACTGCAAGTTAATGATAATCGTATATATAAATATATAATAATATATTTATCTATATAGTATAAATATACACATAAATAAATATAATTAAGTTTTAAAACCCTATATATAGTTAGTAGTTAGTAGTAAGTAGTTTTTTTTTTGAAACTTAGTAGTAAGTAGTTAAAATTGTTTTCTAAAACATACCAAATGTTCTCTGCTAAAGGTATTTCTTCTTCGTAGAACCTAATTAAATGTTGGAAAATTTATTGAATTTTCGATATATTGAGAATATTGTACCCAAAATATTGAGTTTAACGAAATTTTTGGTACGATAAAGTATTGAATTTAACAATTTTCGAAATATACAAAATTAATATATAGTATATAAATTAAAAAATATATAATATTTTTAAACAAAATAATCATTTTTAAAAAATATATATATCTTTTTTGATATGAAATTATATATACGAACATTGTACCGAAATCTCGATATATTGGAATATTTCGGTAACATCGGTGTGATAATTATACATATCGAAAAAATCAGTGTACGGACATTTATGAAATGATATCAGTATGAATATTTTTAATATCATAATTTTCGATACAGTATGATATATCATATATGGTAGTACCTTAACTTTATAAGGAAAAAGATTACATGATTTAATTATCCCAAGCACAAATTTAGATTGGCAAGGAAATTCAATGCATCATAATTAAACATTCTATAAAAATCTTTCTACAAAAAATTAATTATACTTAAATATTAAGATTTAGTATATATATGTGCGCATCAAAAGTGCAATGGATACTAGATCTCGATTTGACAAAATTTGAGACGAGTTTTAATTATTTCTAGTTGATTTAATCACACATGCATGTACTAAATACTCACTTTATTGAGAATTAATATATTTTAGCATAAATACATTCTATTTTTTTGTTTAATTGAATCCAATTATTTTTGAATTGAGATGGATTGATTTCTTTGTTTTATTATATCTTTAATTCGAATAATAATTATGTCTCTCGAACAATAATTATGTCAAAATGTTAGTAGGAATCGAATTCACATTAATCTCTTCACGTATTGTCGTTATGCATGTCATTTCCGTTGGAGCAAAATTTGATTGTTTTTTGTCGATTTTTTTATATATATTTCCTATAAACCACATATAATTCGGTGTTTTATAAATATATATATCTCACATGTAATTAGGTGTTACAAGAGATTCTTCTTATTATTGTTATTATTTCGATAATTTTAATAAAATATTCAATTAATATTTGATTCCAACTTAGGGCACCCACATTGGTGCATTAATGGGTGATTATTAACGCCCATTAATGTTCATGCACCAATGTGGGTGTAGAATGAACGGCATTATTTCGCAAGTTGCGACGGTTTTTCGTAAGCCGTCACAACTTGAAAAGCGTCGCTACTTGCAACGGTTTTTTAAAAAAGTCGCTAATTGCGACGGTTTTTGAAAACCGTCACTAATTAAGGCATGTTCTGAAGAAATTTTTAATTTCTTAATAATATTTTAATGAATATTGGAATTAAGTTATTTTTAAAATAATAATACTATTTATTTTTAGTAATATTTGTTGTAAAATTTTAAAAATATTAGAAAGATATTGAAATAATTAAAAAGAAAAAAAATGAGTAAGTGGACAGTGAGACCCATAAATAATGAAAGTTGATATTAAATGAATGTGAGTGTGAGTTAATAATGGGAAATTGTTAATGTAATGAATATGTGGCTCGTGGACCCCATAATTTTTGAGGAGATGGAGAGTTATTAACATAGATTAATGAGAACGGATGCGGATGCCTTTAATCAATCTATTAAGACGTCCAAAGGGTAACTGGATGAATGACAAATCTGGACATGATGTGACATTTTATTTATTTGTAGTGGCCAACTTTTAATATTAATCACGAATCAATAAAACGACACTCGTGCGTGTTAATGTATATGGATAAAACATGAAGATATTTTAGGCTTTGGGACATTATACATATAATACACGATGTCATGACCTATGCGTATTCAAAGTTCTAATCCGAAATTTATCTCTATACAAGGTTTAGAGAAATAGTAAGTTGAGATATGTGCACGAGTAGATAGGGACTCGAGAAAGTGGACACCACAAAAACCGATCTCTAAAATTTATCTTTCACAATATTTCAGTAAGTGATATGGTTCACACGAGAATCGATCATACAACTTTGAGAAACTTCAATCCACGTCACTTCAAGCTTTAGAAAATCGCCTAAGCCCCCAGAACTCTAATCAGAACTTTATCTTTTTAATAAGTGGTTTGTTTTAAGTTATATTTTATTTTTTAATAATCACGTTTATTTGAAATATATTTAATTATCTTGTTTTTGACAAGTTTTTAAATTACTATAACAAAAAAATAATTTAAAGTAAGTATATATTTTAAAAATATAATATTAGCACATCACAAATTATTCATCATATAAACTAAATTATTTTGAATACAACTATAATATGACAGAACATGTGAGTTAATTAATTAGGCTGATATATGACAGTATATATAATAAGATGATGATATTTATTTATAACTAAATTGGAACAGAGACGAAGCTCATTAATTGGTATGGTCCAGTCCATCATCACTTATATTTACTTTGAGATAAAAAATTTCATATTTTATGTATATTATACTATAATCATTTTTAATATCTTCGATAAAAAAAAAATTACATTTAGAAATTGCTCAATTGAATGAACGTTGATGGAGAAGAAGGAAATGCAATATGTGTACGTAGTACTTGTTCCAATCATTAATTACTGTAAGAGCTCAAAACATGGGCGAAAGAGAAGGCGAAGAATTCACCAAATGGAGAATGCTGTTCCAGTAATTCTTGTTCTCCTCATGGTAATCAACGTCGCCGGACTCTACGCCTTCGTCGGAGAAGCGTCTGTCGGAGGCTGAATTACCCAGCAAAAGGTTCGTGAAATTATCCACGAAACTCCCACGAGGAACTTGCTCTGCGGAGTTATCCGTCCCTGGGAATGGCGGATCATGCAACTCGGACGGGAACTGAGCCGGGTTCTCGGATGCCGCGTTGGTGTGGTCCGTGAGAAGTTTCCACTCTTCTCCGGTTTCTTCTTTCATGATTCCGGCGTAATACGACTCCGAGCAGTTTTGTAGAGACTCGATGAAGGTGGTGGAGTGCTGCCCAGTCCCGGCGGAGGAGCTGAGCGTTGAAGTTGGGGATTCCAGGTCTCTCCCTATCCCTGTCGTGGAAGCGCCGCCACTGGCTCCTCCTACTTCACTTGCTTTACCCCAAAAGTCGCCTTTCCATGCTTTCAACACGTCGAGACATTCGAGCGTGCCGACCGGATTATGGTTCTGGCTTGTAGTAGAGGCGAATTCCGAGTTCCTGGCCTGTTTTCAGTGAATCAAAACCATTAGCATGCTGCAAGTCATTGGAAAATATTCAATTTCTACTTCCCCTGAATACCAACCAACATATCATTGCACATGTCAACGATATCCACATCATATCATCACTAAGATGAAATGTAACTATTTGACGATCAAAACCTAAAATAAACAGCTTATAGGACGAATTTGACTATTTTATCCACGCTTGTGAAAATTAGTGAGCATAAAACAGCACCTGAAATGAAATAATGCCTGTGCCTGATCGGAGTTTGGACTGCCTGGCCAATCTTGCTTCGGCTTCGAGGCGGGCGCTCTCCCACTGGGCCATGTGGCTGAGATTGGCCGCATTCTTGGACTGTCCATCGCTGCATAACCAAGCGTCGTTCTTGGACTTGTGGGTCACCGGGTCGATACCCATTTTAACCAATCTTTTCTTCAGATGAGTGTTCCAGTAATTCTTAATCTCATTGTCTGTTCTCTTTGGCAAATGAGTGGCTATGGCGGACCACCTGATCAGAAGAAGACAATCAAAGGGGACACAAAAATGACACAGGGAAATCAATCATCAGTCTCAGAACATGACAGAAAAATCTCGTTGTAAATGTCGAATTCACCTAAATATCAAACATGTTAATTGAGCTATTAACTCCATAGATTTATTTAGAAAATTCACTGTCCAGCAACCCATTCTTGCATGGGCATAATAGAGTAAATGCTGCGCACATAAAACCCATCACAACCGGCAATAATTCGTCAGAAAATCGAAGTTGTGAATTTTTTACTGCCATAAATTTGGAAACATTTCTCTCACCACGAATTTATTCCACATCTCAACTTCTGGAAAGGTTAATGAATTGACTGACAGCGCAGGAGCTAGAAAAATTTCAAAAAATTGAACCTGGAAACTGTAGAAACTGGACTAAATTCTACCTGTTTCCTAAAAGGGCATGGAGCTGAATGATGCTTTGCTCTTCCTGTAAACTGAACTTGCCTCTTTTAATATCAGGCCTTAAATAATTCGTCCACCTCAATCTGCAACTCTTCCCGCATCTGTGCAACCCTGTTAAAAGAAACCCTGATTTCCAGCACCCGAAAATTCAGCTTAAAAACATGACATTAAAGGCAGTACACTGTACCAGCTTTTGTGGGCAACGCCCGCCAGCTTCCATGGCCATGTTGCTCGATATAAGCCAAGAGCTTCTGATCTTCTTCAGAAGTCCACGGCCCTTTCTTCAACCCGATTTTATCACAGCACGGGGAACGACCCATTGCCGGAGTCTGCACAAAAAATCAATCAAGAAACAGTAGCGCAATTTCTTGATCTTTGAAAGTTAAAATTGATGATACTTGAAGTGAAGTGGATACGTAAGATGAGAAATAAGGGAAGAAGATGAGGTTGGGTCAGCGACGAAGATGGGATGAAGGTATTTAATGGTTTGATGATGACAACATATTATAAAATATATTGTGTGAAAAAAATTAAATTTAGTTTTAAGGAAAAATTTAAGAAAGCGTTTTACACTCACCGGCCATATAGTGTAACAATTTAACCAGTTTCGACTTCATTTATGGAACATGCATACTTTTAATATACTGATTTTTTTAAGGGTTTAATGCCTCAATTTATGTATATGTTATGGTGGTCCTCTTTAAATTATTAATTTTGTGTACTTTGTGTGTTAATATGGATACACAAAATACCCTTCGACTTGACCTAACTGTTTTTATTATCCTTTTCCATCTTTGTGGTAGTTCGGCTAGTTTTCTCATTTTCTTACATATTCATACTCATGAAAGTCATCTTTATATTTGAATCAAGGGTTTTTTATATGGGAGATGTCGAGTTTGTTTGTTTTTTGTTATAATCCACGTTTATTAAAATAAACTTATAGAACACGTTTTTTAAAAATATTTTATTACATGATTAGTCAAACTATGTAAACAAACTATTAAGTTGTGAAAGTGTGAAGAGATTATCTTAAATCTTGGTTTCGAATTGAAATGCTTTCACTTTGTTAGTGACTCTTTTATAGGGATGTAAAAGAACCAAACTGTTCGCAAGTTATTTGAAGCTCGACTCGATAAAAAGCTCGTTTGAGTTCGTTTGTTAATCATATCAAACCAAGCTCGAGCTCAAGCTCGATTTCGATTTCGAGCTCGAAAATTTAATCAAACCAAGCTCAAGTCTAAAGATATTCGGCTCGTGAGCTCGCAAACATGTTCGTTAATATGCTCGCAAGTTCAAGCTCGGCTTGTTGATAAAAGCTTGAGCCTCGATCGAGCTTCTATCAATATTAAACGAACCAAACTTAAGCCAGATACTATTTAACCAAGCTTAAGCCAGATACTATTTAGCTAGCTTGGTTTGGATTATTTACATCTCTACTCTTTCATATTCACTTATTTTATGTGACATAGTAGGAAAGTCCGGCTAAATGATGTCTCAACTTGTTCATTTCCTCTCTCATTTTTGGATTATAATGATGTTATGACCATATCTTTCACCTTAATTGGTTATCGATTAATCTCTTTGCTTCACTCTCCTTGTTTTATTCTTGAAAGTGAATGAATATCTACCTATAGATCGATGCATCAAGAAACTTAATAATTGGAAATACAATGGCAAAGAAAGCAGATGCTACTTTGAATCAATTTCTTTCTCTACGTGAAATACTACAATTCGATTAATCAACACTTTGTTTCCACACCAATCTGACGTTTTGCTCAACATATTTGTTTCTAACTCAACAAAGCGACCATAATTCACCTAAAGACACTACCCAAAACGATTGTTTTTTCATCCATACCTTCTATATTTAGTCTATTTGACATTTTAACTCTCTTATCACGAGCAAAAGTAATATAAAAGGGAGATCAATATCAAATACACTAAATACAAAGAAGATAATACAAAACACACACCTTGCTTTCCATAATTTAATTAAGATAAATTATTAAAATACTTTAGAATAATAATATATTATGTATTTATGTAGGAAATGAGATATGTTGGGCAACACAGCGCCATCAATGATTTATGCGTACTATATTTTAGTTCAACCCTAATAAATTCACAGACCCATATGTCTCTTTTTATAAGGGGAAAAGCTTTTATATATTATGTTATACTATCCGGGGAATCCAACGACGAATTATGAAGCACCCATATTTTATTTGACGACGTCGTATTGAAATTTAAGTTTTACCCTGTGGATGGAAAATAGTTCGAGCAATTAAGAATAATTATGATTTACTACTTTTTTTTTTTTACGTACGGGAGCGTAAAGTATTTATACACTTTTAATCTAGGAGTTGGAGTGAGTTACTGAATTTTTAATTTCATTCACGTATCAAGAATTAATTGTCAAAATAAAATATGATTTAAAAATTGAATATTATTTGTTCTTTTTAATTTTGTTTTTTTTTTTGGGATGTTTGATTTTGTCCTAAAAAAGGGCATTTTAGAATGTGCATAAAGTTTTCTGCTTGAGTTGATAGAGAACTTACACCTTAAAAGAAACCTTATTTGATTTTATTTTTCATAGTTTTACCTTTTTCACCCTCAAATAATTTCTTAATGTTGAAAATTAATGTTCAAGATAAATGTATTGAATATTTGAATGTTGAAAATAAGAGTTGTAAAAATTAGAAATTTGTGTGTGATGATGAAAGTAATGATGATATTTATGTTTTCGATTATTACCAAAAAAATTCTATAAATAGTTTCATCATTTGTGAAGAAATTTACAATTGAGTTGAAAGAAAAATATTATAAAGTGTGTAGTTTGATAATTTTGAGAATTTGATAATTTTATTTTTTTACCATAAATTTTTACTTTTTTATAACACTTACGATAATTTTTTAGAAATGGTAAATTTAGATTAGTCCGAACCAATTGGGACTGAGTTAAAGGTTGGCTACACATTCGTTTTGGTACGACTATGCATGAGCGGAGGGCGTTTTCGGAAGTTCGACCCGGCAAAAGGACCATTTATTTGTGTGGGCCTCCTAACTTATACGCGCCATGATTGATTTGTAGTTACATAAGACAAAATAGGCCCACAAGTAAATAAAATTAAATAAATTGAGGGGCTAAAAATTTGGGCTTCAAGCCCAAAGTAGTTAATAGTAGCCGACAAATGGGCCCTCTTTAATAAATTGCCTGGCTATGATGCCAACCCATTCGTATGGTCCACTTAAACTCAATAAATTACTGACACCACGTGAAAACTATTCCCTGTTGGAGTTTGATGCACAAATCACAATACATATATTTTTTTTATATTACATATCTCATCATTGTTTCAGCCAGCCCTTTAAAATATCATAAAATCACTTTTATAAATATTAAAGCGTAAATCATGTTTAAAATATATACTTTAATATCATGTGAAATTTGTTGTATTTGATAAAAATCCAATCGAGATTGTAAGTAACCTAATATTAAAAGTAGTGAAAAAAATAAAATACAGAAATTCTCATAAGATTTTGAAGTATATTATTGGGAGTCAAGCGTATAGATATATGTGTATGAGTAGATATATTGTGAGACGCGTCAATTATGTTCATATTTACAATAAAATATAATATTTTTAACATAAAAAGTANATCTTTATTTGGGTTATTCATGAAAAAATATTACTTTTTATGCTAAAAGATTACTTTTTATTGTGAATATTGGTAGGGTTGACCCGTCTCACATATTAAGATCCGTGAGACGGTCTCACATGAGACTTACTCATGTGTATGAGTAGATATATTGTGAGACGCGTCAATCATGTTCATATTTATAATAAAATGTAATATTTAATTTTTTATGGGTTACTTAATATTATTTTATATATTTGTTTTTTTCAAAAAATACTTCTTTTTCCATGTTTTACGAACGATACGACAACGTATGCCACGAGCACACTGGTAGATTATATTTATGTAACAACACGGCAAAACAATTATTTTAAAAAATGGGTTTGGCCCATTATCATTCTTATATTGAAGATGACCTTGGATTTCAGCCCAGGCCCGGTAACTCCAATTCCTAAACTTCATAAAATAAAAAAATTAAAAATAAAATTATTATAAAT